>NW_009224008.1:57931-82084 GCF_000690835.1 Fulmarus glacialis | reverse complement strand
GAGGGGACTCTTCCCCAAGCTCAGCAGCTGGCAGTACTCTGAACCTCAAATAGGCCCTTCACAGGTCTTTGGGAAACACTCTCCAGCGCCTGGACCCTCTGAAGTTGTCCTGCTGGAAAGGGCTGTCAGGAGCATCTTCACTCCGTGCTTGCGGTTCCTCGGCTCCCCCAGAGGTACGGGGCGAACTCCGCTTAGCAGCAAAAGAAAATGAAGTTTTTTATTCAGTCAGACTAAAGGTCATATTCAAAACAAAACTCCAGAAGCAAAACCAGACATGAGTTGTAGTCCTGGTAAGCTTATTAAATAGATAACTGTCCTCATGCTTAAGCTTCCCCTCCCCGCCCCTTTTTTTTTTATTAACCGTAGGAAAATGATCTAAGACATGACTAGAGTGAGGCATGATCCACTCATATGAAGCACCATCACCCAGATTCCTAGTGACACCTCAGTGATGATTTTTTGTAAATTTGAAACTTGAAGCTGAGCTCCAACAGAACACAAGGTAAATGCAGTGTGGACAATGAGCAGAAATACAGATTATAGTGCTATTAATGGCCTTCTGGTTAGAAAATTTGACACGGCCATTGATTCAAGAACTTCCATTGCCAGTTTCAGTCAATATGACCTTTTGGGTTAGCATCAAAACTATAGCAAAGACTTGCTTGTCAGAGGCTAACAACATTAGCCGTTAATGTTCATGAATATAAGAAGTAGGGGAGCAAAGTACAAGATGGGGTTATGATGGAGTAACTTTATTGCAAGCTGCAAGCTGAGTTGCTTTTAAAACAAATGAAGCAAGACACAATAGATCTTAAGCCATTTTCCTATCTTGGCACTCTTGCCTCACTTTGGTGTTTATTGGCATAGGGCATAAGGAGTCCTCCCAACACAAATCAGGAAGTTCATCTATGTTCATCACGACATCCCAGAGCCAGATTATTATTAGTTTTCCATAGATTAAAAGAGGAGAAGCATCCTTCCTTCTCCTGTCATCCTTGGATCTTCTGCGAGGATTAGGTACTTTCAGTCAGCACGTGAGTCTTTAAGGGAAGGATTTTGTCAAAATACTGGAGACTTCCAAAAGATGAGAAGAAGATAGGCTTTCCTTTTCATTGCATGGGCTTGCAGACTTTCTTTGTGCACAGTGGAAAGCTCTCACGGGGTAAGGTGCCCCGTTGTCCAGAGGTAACTTAACGTTTAATAGTTTAATTGCAGCATCTGCTGTACTCTGACACTCTTGTTTAGGCTACCCTCAAATCTTCAGGTACTCTTAAATGTTTGACATTATTTTACAGGCAGGATTTTCCCAGAAGAAGTTTCATTTTTCCTCTATTTTTTTTTTATTTTTAAGGAAAGCTTGACTAGTTGCATATTAACCATTACTGAGTTTGAAGAAAGTCTGAACTAGGTAAGAATGAGCAAGTGCCGGTCATTTTCTTGTGACCTTCTTCAAAAACCGCTACAGTCAAAACAGCTGAAGACTAAAATTATTCATGGGGCCTGGAATCACCTTTGATTCAGTAGGACATCAGCTTGCCACCAAGAAGAGATGAATCATGAGCTAAGGAAAATCTCACAGCAGTGATTGTTAACTAAAAAGTGTGATGTGAAAGGCAGCTTTTATCCAGGATTTGCATGTGTGACTGTCATTTAGTTACTGCATGAAAAGTACAGAGAAACATGCAATCTCAAATTAGTAGGAACAGCTGGAGTCAGAGGAAGTTTTCTTTTTAAGTAGCAGTACATATATATATATATGTGATAGGTAGGCCCAGTGACAGGGTTGTGAAGCCTCATCTGCTGCTTTGAATAATTTTCCCAGCTTGGAAAGACCATTTGTGTTGCGGTGGAAGAGTGGCTGCCCTGAGACCGTCTCCCCTGCAGCCTGGGAAGCACAACTGCCTTTAACACCCGGGCTTGTGCCTTTGGCTCAGAAGTATCTCTGGTTCAGTAGGCTTGGTGCCACTCTCTGCATTTAAACTCTTCCGAGCTCAAACTGAAAAAGGCAATAGTATTTTGTAACCTTGTTGTAGCTTTATTGAAGCCTCCATCATCTCTTCTGCTGACTCCCTGCAAAAATTTCAAATGGTAAATTGCACCTTTATAGACTATATATTAATCTTTCAGTAAATTACTATTTCTATAATATTCTACAATTATTACTCCTTAGTTCATTTTCTTGATCTTAAAGTAGGGCTTAGTGCTCAATATAGCCAAATTTATTTGAAACACTTGAAGAAGTTCACCATGATACTCTCCATCTTTCTGCAACAGCTCATTATAATGAGACCATAGATTATTATAGTTGTACTTGAAGCTTACATATTTCTTCTTCAGTTTTCCCCAAATACTTGAAGAAACACCAGCTGGTATTAGGTAACTTAGCTTGATTCCCGTTTTCTTGTTCATGCTGAGGAACAGCTTAGTGTGGAAATAATTCCTGTTTTTACTAGGATTGTTTGTGAAGTTATAAATCTACAAAGCAGCATGCGGTGGGAAACAAAACTGCACTTTGTCTGATCGATGTGCTCTGACGTTTCCTCTTTGACATGGTCTGGCCATACCCTGGGTCCTCCAAGGGCCATCCCATTCCAGATGTGCCCCCTGACCAGCCTCCATCTCCCTGTTTGGACAAGGCTCAGATGCCTTTCCCTCCCCTGTTTCCATGGGAAGGCAACACGGGTGAATAGGCTGAGAGGAAGAGAGCCATGTCATGCTCCAGCTGATCCCTCAGTCCAGGTAATTGGAGCAACAATGTCACCAGAGGGTTGTCCGAGTGCTGAAGTGCCTCTCTACGGAAGTCTGTGGATATTTCCTAGACTATGCTGTGAGGACAGCTCACTTGTCAAAAATCATGTCAAAAACTGGTATTTGTCTTTAAAGGCCTCAGTTCCTGATGGCCATCTCTCAGGTTTCAGCAGTGCCGAGCTCTGAGAAGTCATTATGTGATGGGAGTGCTCAAAACTTGTGATCAAGTTATCTTATATTGAATACTCATAAGTAGAGGCACATTAAACAGCGGTGGTTTTGGAAAGCTTGGCTCTGTTTCAGGCAGAACCGTCATGCTGTAACCAGACACTATCAATCATGCTCCACTTTTTGGAGGACTAGTACCCTTAATCTTAGTGGTTGCTTCAGAAGAAGTTTATTTAAGATGAAGCTTATTTTTCTCCTGTGTTTCCTGCAATAATATCTGCCTCCTCTCTGCTCTGTGTACACAAAGCCTGTGATTACTTTGAGGGAGATTGTCGGAGGGAAGGGTAAGGAACTCAAGCAGGAAAATACTTATGAGAATGAGATAGGAGCTTGATTTCCAAATGAACAGCAAAAAACACAAATCAGCTCTGAGGATAAGAATACCGCTGCCTCCAGCTTGCTCGCCTGCGAGGACTGCGCCTGCTTCTTCCTCAGCTGACAATGTCTGGTTCTTGATAGATCACAAGCCTAGCCCAAGAGCTCCTTTGCTGTGAAACTCTCCCACCTTCACATCTGGTTTGTTTTCTTTAAAACAGGATGAATTCGATAAAAAAGTGAAAAATATAATCTCCCATCTAGTTTGTCTTAACAAACTGTTTTGAAATATCACTTATCTGGAGATGCTTCTGATGTAAACCAATTAGTTTGAATCTTTCTGAATTTCTTTAGTCTTGATTCTACATTTTTCAAATTATAAGGATGCTAAGACCACAATCATAGTCTTTTTAAGAAAAAAAAAGCCATAGGAAACTTCTTTTTTTCCTGCAACTGGAACATTCAAATTTCTCAATCACCTGTTCTGATCTGATATTGATTTCCTTTAGTATTTCTTCTTCCTCCTTAGGGAAATAAATCTGTTTCTGGTATCTATCAGCCATTCTTCCCTTTGATAAAAAGAATTCATATAATTCTTAAGTAATGCTAAATCTTCTGTCAACAAATTAGTCTTGTCATCAGCCATAAGGGGCCTCATGATCTTCTTGGTGACCTCTTGCTTCTAAAATACTTGAGAAAAAATTCATGCATAATAACTCCTGGTTATTCCTGTAATGTTTGTGCTTTTATTTACAGCTTTTTATGGTGTTGTGAAGCAAATTGGCTAGATATTTTTTTTTCCTCAGAACAAAACTGGAAACTTTAAAAAATATCCTGTTTGTGAGCATGATGGCAGGGGCTTAAGACAGCAAATGAATATATGTGTAAGGTTAATTCAATATGTGCAGGTTAATTCAGTAAAAATCAATAATTTAGTGGCTAGAGCACTCATTGGTGATCTATGGGTTGTATGGGATATGGGATCAAGTTTCTGCCTTTGTCCCATTCCAGATAAGTGCCCAAATCACTGGATTATATGATCAGTCTATTTTTTTCTAGTCAAATAATTATTTATCCAAAGTTCATCTCCAGTAGAGAGAAATCAGGGTTAATACCTTCCCACAATTCATACAAATGCCCCAACTGGTGGGTTATTAACTGTTCTTTCTACATGCTTCGAACAAATATTTAATCAAGAACTTTACATGATTGAAAAAGGTTTTGACACTTTCTAACACAAAATGGTTCCATTGAAAAATGCACCTTTTTTCCAGTCTCCCCCCATCCCATGACATCACTGGATATTTTGCTGCTTACATTTAGTAGGCTCGGGACTTCAGTTTTATTGTTTAAGATCTCTTTCTTGTGAGTTGCTTTGCATGGCTGGAGGCATAAACAAGAAGAACAGGTTCCAAGACTAGAGTCCATTAAGCGCTATATTGTACTTACAGGATGTGTTCTCTTGTTAGCATTAATTGCATTTTTCTTTTTTTCCTCTGATTTCATATATACTTCACAGTTACTCCATACACCATTCAAACTCTGTCATGTTTAAAACATGATCTTTTTGCATACAGTATTTTCCTCTCTCTTTTTAATTATTTTTAACATTATTTGCCATTTTTCACCAATGCATTTTCCATGAAAAAGTATTGTTTGCTTCTAGTTAACATTTAACTGGAACTGTCATACCTAATGCGTTAGTAATCTCTGGACGCACTGTATTGGCCTGAAGCTGCTTAAACTCAGGCCTTATGCTGTTATAAGAGTACTTCTGTCAGGCTTTCCAGATTTTCGGTGGTGTGGGTTTGCAGATTTACCTCTTCATCTCCAATATGTGTCCAGCTGATTCTTAAAAACTCTGTCAAAAATTGCTATCATTTCACAAATTATAAAGGAAAATACAGCTCTATACCATGTGCTCAAAGCTATTGCTTGATTTATTTCTTCCACTTAATATGCCCCAGATTATATCCAGTACTTGAATACTCCCATTTCTACTTAGTTTTCTGTCTCCTTTCAAAACCATATTAGTTTATTGTTGCCTCCTGCTCAGTTCCATCTACCATCTTTCTTCCTTTAACTCAGGTTTTGAACCCTGGTAATTGTAACCAGCTGGTAATGTCTCCTGGGGTTCTTGCCTCGGTAAATTTTACTTCCATTTAACACCTGGACACATTCTCTGCCTTGCCCACTCTCTGAAGAAGAGAGATTTGAAAGGGGCAGGACGGGAGAGTAACTACTGCACTTTGCTGTTTCTTGAACTGGAAGTTTTCACGATCAAAATTAAACGCAAAGCAATTGTATTGTGTGATCTGTATATGATATCAGACACAGACTGGAACGAAATTTTCTTGTTAGGCATTTCCTCCTTTCTGAAGTCACAGTGTCGGCAGGTTCAGTTTTCCTGAGTTTTGCCCCAAACAATCGGCTTCTGTTGGTGTTAGGTGAACAGGTTGTCTCTTTTATTGTGTGTTCTCTGATGGGATTTCCTCTGGTGAAAATCAAAAATGTTTCCGTGCAGCGGCACTTCTGAAAATGGACAACTTGCCTTACTTTACAAATTTCTCCTGTTTCTGCATCTTTTGTTCCCTTGAAAACCACTGTAGGGCACAGGAGTATTGCCACTGTCATATTGACCATACTGAAACAGTCATCTGCCTATCTGTATATTATAACATTTGTGATTTTTTTAGCTTTAACTACAAGCTTCAACCATTTTTTTTTTTTATTCCTATAAATAACAGGAAATCTGCTGTAGACTGTTCCCCCCAAGAGCAGAAAAGACCAAAAAACAACAACGCAAAAAGCAGGAGTTAAAGAGCTGTGAATTTGATTTTTAATAGTATCATCCATATTATTTAAAGTATGTGCAATCATACATCCACCAAGCAACTGGCTTGTATGGGAGCACAAACAATTTCATTAAATAGTATTTCATAGGGTTGCTGCCTGAAAAAAAAATCATTCATTAAATCCAGAATCCGTGAATTTACAACATACTGTTTCAGATATGTTTGAAAGTGTACATTAGTTATAGGTAGTAAATGTAAAACATGAATTCTGTCTAATTAACTTTGGCTGTTCAGGATAACTTTCATATTAAACTCTTGTCTTTTCCCACTGTGATTCCTGGCTGTGATGTCATAAGCATGAATTATGACCTGGACATGGCAGGGAATTTAGACCAGGAATTTAAATTATCTGAAGAAAATTCTGTTCTATTTGTCTTTTTTATTCCTCCAGTAGAATATGCCCCGTGCTCTCTGGCAACTCAGGCTGGAGTGGGAAGTGCAAGCAGGCACAGGAAATCTGCTGTACACTGGCCCCTTCAGAGCAGAAAACACCAAAAAACAACAACGTTTGCCAATGAATGAAGAAAGCTGCCGACACCTAAAATGGGAGTGCAGCCTGGAGAGCCAGTAGTACTCAGGTAGGCTCTTGCCTTCCCCTTCTCTCCAAGGTTCCTGAGCACAGAGCAAATCAAAACTGACAGCAGGTGTGAAGAGGACCATGTCTTCTCCAGTACTGACCACTCTGATGACGCCCACCAGGGTGAAAAACACTGAAGGGGAAGAGGGGAGAAGCTGGAAATGCTCGATGTGAAAGACCGCCTACCGTGGTAGAGCCTCTCTCTCCTGAGAGCTCTTTCCATCCGCCTTGTTCTCACGAGGAAAAGGTAGACTGGACATTGGCAGAGAAAAGCACAAGACGACATGCAAGGAGGAGACTGGCACTCTTGGCATTGTGCAGAGACTCTGCTCGCAGAGACGGCCTCGCAGGCGTGTTAGCGGGAGGAGAGGCATTTCCAGACTCGCAGTGGTTTTCAGATGGTGCAAGCTTTCCCCAGTGCAGTGGCTTTTACCAAGCAGTTCAGGATGGCTCACAGAGCAGTCACTGTTACAGGCACAAGAGGGCTGTGGGCTTGTTTCTGAAGGATTTTGCTGGCCAGTACAGATAATGCAGCGTCTGCTCAGGTGTACTTCACGTGGAGGCACGCTAGGACAGCACACTGGGACAGCACAGGGTACGTATGATTCAGGCGATCCACCAGGAAGCTCATCTAGGCATAGATGTAGTGAAATCTGATCCAGCAAAAGACAATTTGCCTAATAAAAACCCTCTGGAAGAGGCGAGTGCTCACTTGACACAAAACAGTATTTATATTTCGTTATTCTAGTGTAGTCTAGAGGGTAATTACATTTTGCAGGGTTAACATGTATCAAGGATCTCACTGAAGGTCCAATAACAGTGTTTATAGCTGTCAAGTATATTGACTGAAAATGCTGATTGCCATCTCCAGCAGTACCAAGCCACTCGGGGTCTCCAGTCAAATCATTACAGAAAAGGAGCACAATGATCACAAGCGCTTGGCAGCTTCCCGTTGGAGAAGGGGCACTTTTCCCTTCTTTTCAGGCCGATTAGCCTTAGACTTGTGGCTTGGGTATGGACCTGAGGAACTCAGGTTAACAGTTTCTGTCTCGACCACCACAGACTTGAGCTCTATGAACATCCTTTCAGAAAAACAATATTTTGAAACCCTATGAATGTTTACACAGAGCAAAAGGAAGGGGTGCAAACATTGTAAAGGGAGTTTGTGACTCCTGTGCTATTGGTTTTTGGAAGGCTGTGCTTGGATTTTGCAGTATTTGCCCTGCTCTGATTATGCTTTAATATTTCTGTGTGGCGAAAATAACTCTAACGTAAGAATGCAGCACTCAAGTGCTCTTTCCTCCACATACACACACGCATACATATATGTATAAAATAAATTAAGCCTTACTTTTTATTAAGGGAAAAGGTATTCTTGGCAACTTAAATTGGGAAGTAACTGGGGGAAAATAGCTCTCTTTAAGGAAAGTAAGTAAAGTAGGTGCAGGCAGTGACTTTAAATTGGACATTAAACTAATCCAGGCTATACTTTAATAAAGGCTAGTGCTGGGAATTCTTATGGATTTTCTAGCTCATTGCTGGGATGACAGAGAAATACAATAAATGTTCTATTACTTACACAAGCTGCTGGTTTTCAGAAAATTAGTCACCAGTGACCTTTTACCCTTTGTCTTGCTCTCTTTCTCAGTAAAAGTACCTGATCAGAATCAAATGCAGCCCTGGTGTGTGATGGCATCCCTCCAGGCTGCACAGGGCTACCCTCCATTACTGTGAGTACAACTCTTAGCGTAGCATAAGACCAGCTTATTTTTCTCATTGTGTAACTGTAATACTGGGGGGGCGGGAGGGGAGAGGGAAGGGACAGAGGAAAAAAAATAATTTTTTCATCATTGGTTGTTATTTTTAACTGTAGAAGAAAACAAAGGCACAATTCTACATTTCTTACTAAGGAATGAAGCCCAAACCATAAAACATAACCAACCAAACTGCTCAGAATTAAAATTTGAGAAGCGTGATACGGCTTTGTGATATCCCCAGCCTCACAAAGCAGAAACCTTTGTGTTTGGTTGATATTTTTTCTTTTCCCTGAGTATCAAAATGTGATGCTTTTATTCTCTACAATGAGGCACAGAATTTTGCTGAGGGGGAGGGGACTATATTACTTGGTGTGTACCAGCCCTTTGGTAGAATTATATTGATTAGTTTTCCAGTTAGCAGTGAGACCTCCTTCTGACCCTATTTTCAGGGTCAGTAGATCATAATGCAGAAGCACTAAGAGACCAGCGTCCCTCCCCATATTGCTTTTTGAAGAGTGTATGGACCAGAAAATCATCATTTTATAGATATAAAATATATATATAATGTGTGTGTATATATGTATAATCTACATATGTACAAAAAGAGTGGGGCTGGACTCTGCTCTGCAAATGCATGTGTATGTTATATATCAATTATAATAACATTTTGCTGTGAAAAAGAAATACATCCAGCCTCTGCTATACAGCTTTAAAACTGAATTTTGTCCGAAGGTGTTGGTTTTTTGAAATAGAAAAGAAATACCTCATGATTCAGCACAGTGAGGACAGATGTGTCTTTGTGAAAGAGGAACATGCATCTCTATTTGAAATTGAACTATTTTTCTGAGATTTTTAGTCTGAGAGCTCTCAGACATGAACACGTAAAACAAAGAGCTACAAGCTTGGACCCGTTATAGGCACTCTGAGGATGTCCCATGAGCAATCTGTTGGCTTCCATCTTGTATTGTATGTCAACCATACATACCTCTAATTAAAGAAGAAATCATTTGTCAAAACTTGCTGCACTTTTCATATCCAACATTTTCCATGGCAGGTGTATAACAGACAAAGAACAAGGACAACATGAAATACCTAAAGAATGCTTTTAGTTGCTATTTTTAATTGCTATTTGAAGCTTACATTTGAAATCCTTGGTCCTGTAAAAGGATAAGGACTGGAGTCAAGGACTCAAATATCCTCACCCTAACACCAGGACCTTGCAGAATGCTTTTGAACTCTGGTGCTCCCCGAGCGTGCTGTAACTGTAGGAGACAGCACTACTGGCCCAGTAAGAGCCAGGCTGCTCTTTTCATATTAAGAAAAAGGAGCTTGACTTCTAGCAGCTGCTGCCTCTGGTTTTCTGTATTTCCTTAATTGAGCTACAGACTGCAAGGAGCTAATTAATATATTCCATGTTAATCGTGAAATTGCCACCTGGGGAAATAAATGACTGGAAATAACTCCGGGGGGGAAAAAGTGAGGCAACGTGTTACAGGCCACAGAGACTTGTCTATTCCCAGCTAGCCATAGACTGCAGGGAGTACCTTGGGTCCTCAGGAGACATCATGTGGACAGTGCTTTGCCTGCAGCTCTGTTGCTGAAATTTCCTTCTTAGGGTTATCAGTGCTCTGGTCCTAAGG
The DNA here is from genome assembly GCF_000690835.1 of Fulmarus glacialis. NCBI lineage: Eukaryota > Metazoa > Chordata > Aves > Procellariiformes > Procellariidae > Fulmarus > Fulmarus glacialis. The sequence goes on along the minus strand of NW_009224008.1, from coordinate 71,964 downwards.
CATCTGGTAAAATCAGCTTCCCAACAATTGTCCCTCGCCTTTCCCCCAGCAAAGGCTCAACAGTCTTGCAGAGAACATGCCAACATAGTGGCATGCCTACTGCTTCATATATTCCTGGTTTTCGCAAGTCTGGACAGTAGTATATAGAAACCGATTAATGAATAGATGCTGCTCTTACATTGGCTTTTTAGTTGTGTTCAGATTTTAGTGTGGTCCAACAGAGATGGCAAAGACAGTATCCATGCACCGCCTCTTTACTCGTATTTTTACAGGTCTAAGGTCTGGGCCTCTTATGTGATATGGAGCTCTTAGATTCGAAATTGAGACACAATGCCATATTTATTTCGCATAGCAATATGGCACAGGATTTCAGCATCCTGGTTTATGAACTTAAGATGTTCATAAACCCACCCTTAAGTGACAAAGATTATCTTCTCCACTTGTTTCTCTGCTGAAACAAAGGCAATTTCTTCTTCCTACTAGTATCTTAACATACCTGGTTTCTTCTGGAAGATTTTCTAGGATTCCTAAAGTTTCCTAGTAATGGCTAAACAACTGCCATCGTGGCCTCCTTGCACCTGCGTGCTAATCAGATCAAATAACTTCCAGAGAGAGTCAGATTTGTAACAGAAGTGAGCTGACTCCGAAGGACTTGGGTGCTGTAGCGAGCAGCTGGTCCTTCTCCAAATATTCTGGAGCACAGGTATCACCGAGCAGACTGTCATTACATCCAGCACGTGCGCCATCAGTGTTGAAAACAGGCAAACAGCTGCTAGGTGGATAAGAGTGACCATATTCCATGCACACACGCTGCTTCATTTCTTCACCAGCTGGTACTCGAGGGACCGTCCCCTTTAGTGATGGTCGATAGCCCTTCGTGTGTCACAGGGTGCGTTTATATGGCCGTACTCACTTGCAAAAACTATGCGATTTTCTGATGTGTTCCTCCGCTGCACTTTTCTCTGCAAGGACCATGCAAATATTAATGAAAATGTTAACAAATTTACCTTTTTTGCCTCCATGTCTGCTAGCAGTAAGGAATTATTCTGAGCCTGTCCTTGGCATGTTGGCTGAATTCGTTCACAAAATTTTGGTTTAGCACCTCACTCTCCGAGCATTTTTCTTTCTTTCTTTTCCTGTCATGGGCTTGTGAACCATTTGACTAACTGGTTGTTCAATTGCTGTTGAGTAGTGACCACTCTGGAGGAAGGTGAGGGGCCCTGGCACTCTGCGCCTTGGGCAGGGTGACACTTTCTGTCACAGAGCTGTGCCGGCTGAGCTCTCCCCACAGCTGGCACAGCTGGGTAGGTGCTTCTGGTTAGTGCATCGGAGTGTGTGAAATCAGAAATTCATGTGAAGCTCACCTAATAAAAAAGACAAGGCAGCCAATCAGCTTAATTGGCAACTAAATAAGCAAAGTGAGTGGCGTTTCTTACCCTACTTCAGGCCAATTATCTCACTTGACTTCATTTCACCATCCTCTTGCTATGTGCCTTCCTGGAGCTTTGGTTAATTTTGCTAATAATTTATCTGAAAACCTACCATTGCTTCATTTTTTCAGTTTCAGCAAAAAATATTCTTCATTAAGGGCCATATGTATGTTAATAAAGCTGTAAAGAAGGAATGTTTCTAACACACTGAATTATGAAAAGGGCAAAATATTCTTTTTTTCCTTTAAGGGAAAATGCATTTTGTTTTCTTTTGCCATTCATCACCCTGAAAAAAGTGACTGAGAGGGTAATATCCAATCTCCCTTTCTTCCTTTGCCATACCTCTTTTCCCCACTCCCACAGGGCAGTAATGATAAATTTGATAAACGGGAATAAGACTAGGAAGAACGTGCCCATCAGTAACAGCAGGAAGGTGTAAGCAACTCAAAATGGCCACTCTAGCACTGACTATTTTTCGACTGCACATCAGCTATATAATGCACTATCCCACGTCAGCTCTTACCTGCGCAACTGCAGATCAGGACCCTAACAGCATCACGCCACAGGTGTAAGACAAAAATTTAGCCTCAATAACATATTCTTCCTGGTACCTCTCTGCTGTTCACAGACGATAATCCAGAGCAGAAGTCTAATACTGGATGTTTCAGTTGTCTGTTTGGAGGGGTCCCTCCTGCTCCAGCATTTGTACCAGAGGCCAGGCTCTCTGGGCAAAAATTGACCTTTTTGATGAATCTTTGTGCTGTGGAAATTTAGCATGAAGAGTATTCTTTTTTTCTACTATTTACCCTACAACAAGTTATTACTTTAATTCAATTATTGGAATTTAATGATTGCTATCTGAAAGAGTGAGTAGAGTTGCTCCTGTGTGAGGACAGGCTTTTTATCATAAATTCCCAGTAACAACTTCTTTCTTCACCTTTCTCCATTCTCTAACTCTGTAGATAATAGAGTGGCAATTATGGTTATTTAGGACCTAAGCCTGAAAACCCTTAATCATGTGGATATTCATTGCTCCCACGGTCTACCTATTTCATTGATCGTGCTAGTTTATTTTTGGTAGGATCAAGTGAGCGATTATAAAACAAATAAAAAACACAGAAAGGTGACAGAGTCAATTTAGAGTACAAAGAAGCACTTACATCCCGCGCCTCGTGGCTCTTACCCCAGGTAAGAGATACTCAATCATAACCATTAAAAAAAGGGTTAGTCCTTCCGAGGCCTGAAATGAGTTTTTTTGACTTCAGAGGTATTTCCCGCCGTGCCTCACGCTGACCGTTTTGCTGGCGAGTGTCGTGGGGCCAGATCCTGCTGGTAGTAGCGCACCTGGAGACTGCTGCAACCCACCAGGAGATGTGTTAAATCAGCTGGGCTTATCAAGCATGAGGTCGGGTTCCTGCTGCTTAACTCCTGCTAGCGACTTCTGCTTTCATTTTTTATCTGGGAGTCGTCCCCTCTAGCCCAGGCACTTGCGTGCTCCTCCGTATCAGCAAGGTGGCTTTATCCACTTTTTGTTTTGGTTCCACTTGACCCTTTTGCAGACGATCGAAAGCCCAGACCCCTCTGTCGGATGGAGCCAGTAGAGGCTGGGGGGGGGGGGGGCAACCTCCTGCCAAATCCCGTCTGAGCCTGAGGCAGAAGGAGGGCTTTCCCTCCACCAGAGCTTCTCCTGGCAGAGGGAGAGAGGGTACAGGGCACCACACAGGCGAGGGGACCCCCGTAGCCCTTCCCAGCGCTACCTTGGGGGAGCAAAACCTTTGCAAAGGCGGGTGGGGAAGGCTGGGACCTCTCCTGGGCACGCAAGCAGCTCCAGCCAGGGATGCCATGGCTCCGGCCCCTGCTCCACAAGGAGAAGGGGCGCGGCTGGTAGCCCTGAGGGAGACTTGCGGGGCTGCCAGCTCAATGTCCAGCTTTGTGCAAGATGGGTTAAACAAGGCGGTGCACGGGTGTGCAAACCAAGCAGAATTAGGAATGGGTCCCGGCCAGAAAAGTATGGATTTGAACCTAAATCACAATCCAAACTTTCCCAAAGGGAATGTTTAGATTCAGGGCCATCTCTTAAAATAAATAATGAATAAATAAGGTCCCGTATAGATTTCTAACTATGTCACTTTATTAACACTATAGATTTTTCAAACACAGAGGGGCTGTAAGAATTACATATACATTTCATTAGTAGGGAATTTATGACTACAAGATTGCACTTAAGGTTTGCGCTAACGCTTTACGTACCCTTTTGACCCAGTCCCTTTACTATATTCTGCCCCAATATTATTTTTCATAAGTCAGGAAACGTTTTCCATATGTTTTGCAGCATTATCCAAAGGGAGTTTGCAGCTGTACCGTTCATACTTTATCATGTTCATACTGACTGAAGTGCAGACCCCTCCTAGTGACAGTACCCATCTGAAAGATCATAACAACGCATTTTTGGCACATTATTGTTCTACTTTTGTGTCAAGCCTCCCCCACGGAACAAAATTGTTTCACAGTTTTTATTAAAATTTACTATAAATGAACAGCTGAAAAAATAAACAGAAAAGTCTGTGTGTATCTTATTTACTGTCATCACAAAAAGAATATCTGTGCTGGAACATTATAACATAACCTAACAGCCAAAACTAACTTACAGAAATAAGCAGAGACATTAGAAAGGTTGAAGGCCACAGGAGTTCATTATTTTCAGTAAGCTTAAAAGGCAACAAAGGGGGTGGGGGAGAAGAAAAAAAAAGGGCAGAAGGAAAGTTATGAAGGTACGTGGGAGCAGGGGAGCTGCAGCAGGGGAGAATTGAACCAGGAACCTATGCGGCACAAGGCAAAAAAAGGGATGAATGCACCAATATCGTAGCTACCATGTCTTTCTGCAGTAAAGAAAAGTCTCTGTGTTTAGCTTTCCTTTGGAAAAATAAACATATTGACCTGAAAAGCTCTAAATAAAAACCCATCCGTGAGTTATTTCAGCTGATTGTGGCACTCCGCTGCTGGATCTGATATTGCAAGTTATTCTGTAGGGGACATGAGTCTGCTCCTGCAGGATGACTTTCAGGAACGGTGTTTGGACTTAAAACGTAGTCATTTGGGGGAGATTTTTACTGACGTGCCGTGGTCCAAGTCGAGATGTGGTCTAAGAAGCTGGTCTTCCGCTGACAGCTTCTGTGCCTCCCTGTGCTTGTGTGTGCTTTCACCAGATCTGAATTTGATCTCCTCGATGCGCTTCAGTGGAAAGAGGTTTCTAATCGTAACTGGAAGCAGATATAGCCAAGGAATCAGTTTTAGTAAATCCCACTGAACTCTGTCATGGCAGAGAGACAGTATAAAAGCTCCCCATGAGTCTGCTAATGAAATGCCTGGCAAAGCCAAAAAGGGCAAAGAAAAAATAGAAATCACAGCTGCAATATCAGCTTGAACAATAGAGCTAGGAACTGGAGAGTAATAAAAGATGAGCAAGAGGTCAGAAATAACACAATATGAAGGCAAAAGGAAGGAGAGGAATGCTTTCCAAAAAGTGAGGCAGAGAAGAAAAAAAAGTCTCTGGGTCCCATGAAATGCTGACATGAAATGATTTAAAAGAGGAAAACTAAAAAATACTGTGAAGGCAAAAGTTAATTAATTACATGAATTTCATGAACTGTAATTTTTAACCCTTCTCAGCTTCATGCTGGGGATATTCCCCATAGAATCTGTGCTAGAGGCCAGATCCTCGACACCAAATGGGTCCCTAAAATGGGTCTGAGGAGACACTTATGTGTGATACCAAGCGCTATTTTGAAGGCTCAGCCACCTTTTTTCTTTTCTTTTTCTCCTGTTTGGGAATTTTGGCACACAACTTCTGATTCAATTGAGCCGTAATCTCTTTGCTGGGAAATAATTGGCTAAGTTCATTTTAGGGGTTTTATCCATCGCTGAACGTAAAGGTGAAGGAGCAGGCACCCATTCCCGCTCCCAGGGTGATGAGGATGGGAGGGAGCCAAGGGGCGCCCATCAGAGAGCCCGTGGAAGCACAAATGGTGGGAAAGGCACTGCGCTGGCTGGCACAGGCTGGGGCTGGTTTCCTCCATGAGCTTCATCTGCATGAAGGCCAATTAATCAGGCTTTCCATGAGACAACTGCAGTCCATGCCAAAGGCATATTTTTCTATATCTCAAAGAAGAAAACAAAGCATGTTCTTCTACAAGTCTTCCAAGGGATGGCTTGAGTTACCTAGATCTTGGTCCTTCCTGTCCTCTGTGCTTCTAAGCACTAAATCAGGCGTCAGCTGCCGAGGTTTAGTATTTACATAAAGACTTGTAGTATATTCCTGCAAAAGGATGTTCCAGACAAAGTAAAATGAAAACACTTTTAGTTAACAATTTGCAGCTACAGTGGAAAATATTACTCTGAAGACAGCATAGTACTTATTTTCTCCTTCAAAATAAACTTCAAAAATAAAAATAAGATGCCTGGTGAAGTGAAGGGAATGAGCAATTGAAAAAATTTTTTCAAGTTAGCTAGTGGATTTTGTTTCATTTTCTGTGATCGGCTAATCATTTCTTCATATTTAATCTGCAACTATAACTCGAGTTTTGGTGTTTGGGAAGAACAAAAGTGTAGAATTTACTTAAGGTTTTAAAGTATTAATTTAACCTTACAATCAGAAATTATAACGAAGGTATTAGTGAAGCATTCACTTTTTTAATGGGAATACACCAATGAAGGCTATTACAGAGAAGAATGAGAGAAAGCCCTTTTAAAGGTAGAAAGCTTCTGGACTTGAGGCTTAAAATGAAAATAAATACAAAATATTTTAAAAGTATGTATATTGAAATATTGTACGTCTGCCTGAACACCTGGCCATGTCCGGGGAGGACAGGGTTGGTCCCACACCGCTCTGCCTCGTGTACAACCTAGGAATCGGGCTCGCTGTTTTCTGCTGCTCTGCGGGCCCTCGAAATTTTGGGTGTCTTCTGCCAATGCATTGGTTTGCATTTCCCTGTTTAGATACAAGTCTTTTCACACTTTCTCTTCCTACAGGATTGGATGTACAGCCCCACTGGCAGACTGCCCGTTACCTGCCTGTACCTCTGTGCAAATTAAAAGCCAGTCATGACATATTGGCTGATGATATTATCTCCTTAGCCTTGGGGAAACAGCTGGAAAAGGAAAATGGGTTAAAACAGAAACGTCTTATTGAGATAGCTATTTCTGGAAACTGTGGGGCAGGAGTGCTCCTGGTGTAGGTAAATGCCATATCATTCCAACAGAGATGAAGAAAAAAACCCGTGAAGTGTCTGTTTCAGATAACAGCAACTGCCATTAGTTTTACACTGTATTACCCATTCTTTTCCACAGGGAACGTACTGTTCTTTTGCCCCTTGTTACCCATGTATTTTCTTTTAATCCTAGACAGCTACAAATATACATTTAGGGGAAAGCCTAATTATTTTGAGGAAGACAGAAGATTTGCCCTTTAGGTATTTTTGTGTACTCTTTGTTATGAGCCCTCTTTGCATTTAATTAGTACAAATTGCCATGGTTTTGCCCTGGATAGCTAAGGTAAATGTTTGATATATAGACTGTAAAGAGTATGAAGCTTTATTTTTCTCATCTAGCATGCTTTGCACCTGAAGATTTGTGTATTGGTCCTTTCTTTTTTGTGGGTTTTTTTTTCTTTCTTTTTTTTTTTTTCTGCAATAGCAAGAACTGATCTAGAAAAGCTTGATTTCTTTTTATGTGAATAAACTGCAAAACCCATAGGTGCAAAGCCAGGCTATCACACATGCTAGTGTCTGTTCTGTCTTACATTATTACAGTTATCCTGTGCTTTTCTCTGTCTCTCAGTATAAATGTTTGCACATATGAAAACATTAACGTACCTATAAAATACTGATACGTTGTATGCAACTCTGAATGCTATCAAAGTTTAAATCTCAATAAAGTGCTTTAAAATCAAATCATCGTGCCTTTCAAGAAGCTTTGCCAAACCAGGTCCTGGTACTTTTTCTTTACCCTAATAATAACCACGTGGCTTTCGGTGGTCCTCCCTGCCTCCCAGGAGTGCTTGCTGCTAGGCACCAGCAGGCATGGTCCCACCGTGGCGCAGCAGTGAGATGCTCGAAGAACGTGAATTGCTGGTGAGACGTGCTTCTTTTACACCTGAAAAAGCCTTTTAAGCAATGATTTGCAGAGAGCTTTGCTACTGTTAAAAAGGCTCCTCGGCTTTAAATGGGGTGGAGGGAAGAGTAGGTATTCTTACATATTAATACAATATGTGAGTGACTGGGAGACGCAGACACAGCTTCTGCTGTAGGGGTTGTGATAACCTGGAAGTAGGTTATCAGAAAGCCGATGTGCCAGAGTAGGTGTCAGGTCCGCACCTGCTTTTAAAGAGCCTTTAAAAAAAGATTAGGTGCAGAAACCCTACCATTGAATGTTAAGCATGCCATGGAAATGCAATAAAAATGGAAAGGCAAAATTGCCCAGAAAATCTTGAGCCAAAAAGGGAAGGCAAAAAAAATAGTTTACTTAGTGGTTATGAGTCAATGCATGGTGTATGAACAAAAATGTAAAAGACCTTTATTAGATGAGAGAAATTTGACATGGTTTTGAGGCTTAGAATCTAAATAATAATCTAAAAGCAAATACAATATCTGATCCAAGAAAAGTATTTTGCATAGCTTTGAGGTGAATAATTTTTAAATTAAGGAATGAAAACCTGTTCTGTTCTTAAATTGGATAAATAAATACCTGATCAACGCCAATTATCAGAAAACTATTTGGATATTTTATTATCTTTGCATGACTAATGTGTGTTATGGAATGCCATGAAAACTGTGATTTCTTTTTTAGTAGATATGAATTCGTTTTAACGGGTATTGAAGACCAGTTTCTATTTAGTATAAACATATTTGAAAGCAATCAGAACAATAAGAAAAGGTATGATGAACAGAATACACCTATAAGTGAGTCACATCTGAAAACTTTAGGCAGTGGCTTGAAAGCTTACCTGAAAGTCCCAGGTTGTGTGTCCTGTACGTTTATGAAAGCAAGTAGAGAAGACAAAAAGCTATTTACTTTTTTCTCCCCAATTTCATGTATTTATTTTAAGAAGGGTAAAAGCTGGAATTATATATTTAATTTAAAAGCCCAATACCATAGACTTCATGGCCTCATTACAGAGCCTGGAGGTCCATGACTCAGTGCCAGGGCCAACACATAAAAAGGATCATTTGATAGATGAGAACCAGACTGAAGAAAAGAAGCTTTTTATATGTATGAGAATCAGTCAACCTTCTCTGATGCTCTCTTTCAGTTAATGGTGTATCTCTGCCAGTGAAGAGTGAAGCTAGTATGGGAAGAGAAGTAGAAGAGGATGATGATAGCCAGAGAGCAGCAACAAGTCTTTGCTTTTTCACTAGCTGTGCAGTCTCAACAATGGGATCATCAGAACCAGTTTTTCAGGGTGCTGGTTTAACCAGACCTTGAAAACACCCTCTCTCTTCATCTGAGTCACATACAGTGTAATTTCTTAAGCTTTCAGGGACTTTTTTCCTGCCTACTGACAAAACAAAACAAAAATGGAGCTTCATCATTCTCATGTGTTTTTTCCCCCTATCAATAATAAGACAAGACTTAGAGAAGATCAGGACAGTGGTAATTATTCGTAGTGAAACAAACTCAGGATTCAATATTATTTATTATTTTTTCTTAGGTTTTCTTTTACAGGCAAGAGAGATGTCTGTTCTACTCTGAAAAGGCTCCCTGCTGTTATCCTGACAGTGCCCTGGACATAGTGTCATATCTGAAACCAAGCAGTGTGCAAACATACTTATTTCGTTGCGTCAATTAAGTCCTGAATCTCCATAGAGTTTGAGATTGTCTGCTTAGGTAAATTTGACACTGATAAAATGGAAATTGATCTTTAGCTCTTGGTACTGTTTAAAGGAATCTCTTTTGCTGTTTATTGGGTCCATAAAATGGAGTACGTGCATGTGTTTTTGGCTTCACGAAAGAGGGCATGTGCTGTTGTAAAAAATTAGGCTGCTGGAGAGAACAGCAAATGCCTTATTCACTTACTCTTTATCGCTGGAGGATGACTTGGGGAACTTAAGTGGTTTATGCCCACAGGTCAGGTTTCATGTACGTGGAGCTTTACAGTTTGCAGAAACCTTCTGCTCAGCCAACAGATGAATTATTCCCATCATAAGATGGAATAAGCCAGCAATAAGCTACTACTGCCTTTGTCTTGGCTTTGTTTTCTCAGTCACTAAACACAGCAATGAAAGATAAACGGTCTCCACTGGCTTGGGCTGGCTGAAAGAGGGCTGGGAGGCATAGTTGGGAATAGGAAGGTCTGGCAAGGAAAATTTTCTCTGTTTTTAGTTCCTTTAGTCCAGAGATCCCGTCTCCCAGCACTGAGTAGTTCATAGTTCTTTCCCCAGCTTTAGTGATTGGATCCCATAGGATAAATCTGGATATATTATTGTACCCACCAGTATTACAAAAGAGTATACATGCTGAGACAAGTTAAGTGGAGACAGCATAAACTATGAGACTATGAGTCTTCTAAGCCCATTGGAAAATGCTTATATTTCGCTTGAACTCTTCAAGCGATTTTCACAGGTAGCCTAAGATCATGAATGAAGCCAGGAATTAACTTACAACATAAGCCTGTAAGTTGTTAAACCAAGGTAGGAGAATGACATTGTTATGTTATCTTTTTGTCATGGGTGCAAACATACCTGTGTATAATGTGTTGGGTTTGCACACAGTATAATATGTTGTATAATTATTTGGATAACTCTTGTTCTGTAGGAGCTAAAGTAACTGTTTTCTGTTTTTATAATTAAAAGATAAGCATGTTTATAAGTAGCGTGTGTATCTTCACATCATGCAAAAAAACATTCCATGAAAGGGACTGTAGCTCAGAGAATTTCCCCCTGGTTAATTCAATTCCTGTAGAAGAGATGATTATTTGCTGTCCACCTATATTAGGAGCTACAGTCATCCAGAAGAATGAAATGGTTTCCACACAGTGTTACAGATTGAATGGTTTTACTGGGTATTGCACATTATAAAATAGCTGGGCCTCTTAACAAGCTGGTGATCCTTTAAGGATGTAAAACCCTATACCAAAAAGTGCTAAAGCAAAATGTACAACAGGAAGACCATTGGGACTATCTTCTGAATGCTTAAAAGGAATTACTGGGCTTACAAATTGTTTATGACTATAATGTCTGAAGCTCTGGTGAAAGGATTGGCTGCACTGATTGATTTTTTTAATTTGATTATATTTTGCCACTGAGTGATCTTTATTTGTCATTGATGGTGCAATTCTTTGGTATTTCCTCTGGAACTACTCCTGTGTGTCTTTTATTACTCAAAGCTACAAAAATATACCTTCTTGCAGGAAATTTTTATTTTTAACTACTGTTACAGTTTTCTTTCAGCTAAAGGATAATGCTACAGAACCTCTGACACCACGCAAAAAGAAAAAAGTGAAAACCACAGAAGCAAGCCTTTCAGCAGTTCTCAAGAAAAAATGCTCTTCATTCGCACACACCAGCCTGTGAACCCCTGTTTTTTTCAAGCATGTGAAATTTAAAAAACGTATCTATACTGAAAAAAATACGCAGAAGAATTGCTAACTAGTTACAGGATAGCATATTGGCTTAATCCCATGCTGTTTATACAATGACTTTATTGGGAGGTATTTTTGTGTAAAAGACACTAAATTAGGCCCAAGGTAACCTTCAAGCTTTGACCCAAATCCACAGAAATAATTACTGGTTTACAAAAATAAGTATCTGTTTTAATATGCTGACCTCACATAACTTGCTGCCGTTATTGTGTCGGGGACTTTTTAGCATGAGAACATAGTACAGCAGTCTTAATTTCTAGCCTTTGATATATAATTTTTTATTAGGGATGTATAAACCAAGTTTCTTCTTAACTAAATGTGGTTAAGAAGCTGAAGTCCTGTTCTTATTTGTTGCACTTCTCCTATCCTCTCCACTCCGCACATACAGCCAGCAATACTTAATGACTTATGAAATAATCAGCAATAAGAGTTTGACTTAGCTCACAAAATCAATGAAGTTTATTAAAGCCTAATATGGACGGACATCTTGGCTTGTATTATGTTACTTTGCTTAGTCAAAACAGCTTCTTAACACAAAATCAGATGTTACAGAAGATCATTATATAGCAGCATGAGCAGTTTGCCTATGTTTTGCAAGAGACTTTTCTACTTCAACATACTTGAAGTGGTTTAATGACTTCAGAGCAAGAAGGGGTCTGGTGGCAAGGATTTCTGGTAGATTGGGTACAATTTCATCCTGTCAAAAATATCAGAAGGTACATTAGACCTGAATTTTCAGGAGAGTAATATGCTACTGTGTATTTCTGTAGTACCCACAAATCACACCTACAGCAACAGGCCCAGCTTTATCAGCAAAGGGAATACTTTGCACCCCACCGAAATATTACAGTAGCAGCAGCAGCAACAGCAGCAATGACAAAACCCCAGAAAGCAAGTGCTGAAACCCCTCGGGCAGACTGGGACACCCGTGCTGGCGTTTGCCCGGCGGGTCAGAGGCTGCAGCCAGGCTCCGATACGTACCTCAAACTTTGGGAGCTTGACCTGAGCCAGTCCGAACTTCCTTCAGCAGTCATAGCTCGAGTCGGGGTTTCATAAGACAGGATTTGGGGACAAACCATGCTGGTTCACCATTTGTCGGTTCTACTTAAAGCAGGATGAGGTGCTCCCCCCTCCTCCCCGATGATGCCTGTGCTATTGCCCTCTTCTCACCTTCTGCCAGGGAAGGATGTTTCTGCTGTTTTCTGCTGATGCCAACCGACCCCTGTCGCTGACAGACAGAAGAACGCTGTAGTCATTTCTACAGTACTCCCAGAAAGAGGAAAATGCAGGAAAGGTTCCCAGCAGTCATGTCAAAGGAATCCTATTTCCACTCCACAGCAGAGATTGGGGGCCTTTATTTAAACAGATAAAAGGTTCAAAATAATGATGTGAATTCGGGAGGAAAGCCAAGATGAGTATTAGGAAATAAAATACAGCTCTTTTTGCTTCTGCCAATGTCCTGTAATCAAGAATTTGGTCCTGAATTTACTTTCAAGGAGATTAGAGATCAAGAATACAGGTGACAGGCTGAGCAACTGTAAGTGAAAGGCGCGTCCAGCCCAGACAGTCTATCAGTAGTCGGCTGACAACTGACAGATGTGGGGAAGCCCGTCCAAAGGAGGGAGCACAACTGGCTGCAGCGCCTGCCAGCATCCAGATGCTCTTGTTGAGAAATATCTTTCAAAAGTTTGGCATCTCTGCTCTGGGGCAGTTTGGAGTGCAATGAGCTGAACTGGTGTCTGAGGACAAATCACTTCTTATCACACATTTTAAAATAATGCATAACTGTTTTATTGTATTTATTATTGTGGTTTTGTTATTGGTCATATCTGTCCATATCTCTCAGACTACTGAAAGACTCAGCACAATTACACACACAGCCAGATTTTCAGAGGTACTGTGTAACTCCTATCATATGGTATTTATTTATGGGTGGATTTTCAAAATGCCTCATTATGGTAGGTGTCAAATTTTTTGAAACCTGTCTGTCCACTCAGGTACCCAAACAAGACCTGAAAATCTGAACTCAGCTGTGATTATTGTGGCCTCCTAAAAACTCTTACCATACTGTGGAGCAGCCTTGCAATTTTGTGTGCACACATCTACTTTCCCTCCCAGTCCTTTCCCAGTCTCAATAATGTGAAAACTAACAACATTTTATTTTCCTATCAGCTAAAAGGGGTCTCTAGGGAGCGTAAAACAGGCCAGTTGAATGTTGCAAGGCATATGTAGCATCTTGGTCTTGCTTCTGATATTACTCTGTATGTCCTTGTTTTGAGTTTCCTAACTCTCTAGTGCAATAATAATACAACTTGATTAGCCTAGCATCTGCACTTAGAAGAATGATGTCAAAAAAGAATCTATGCTAGCCTTCAAGATGACTAATATGTATACTTAAAGGGGGCTTATAAGAAAGGTGGAGACTTTTTAGCAGTGCCCTTTGCAACAGAACAAGGGGTAATGGTTTTAAACTAAAAGGAGGTAGATTTAGACTAGATGTAAGGAAGAAATTTTTTACGATGATGGTGGTGAAACACTGGCACAGGTTGCCCAGAGAGGTGGTAGATGCCCCATCCCTGGAAACATTCAAGGTCAGGTTGGACGGGGCTCTGAGCAACCTGCTCTAGTTGAAGATGTCCCTGCCCACAACAAGGTGGTTGGGCTACATGACCTTTAAAGGTCCCTTCCAACCCAAACTATTCTATGATTCTATGATTCTATAATATAAACTTTTAGAAAGTTGTTTGGGTTTTCCAACATGAATGCACATAGAGAAGTTGCTGAAAAGCTTCATCATAGATATACTTGACATCTACTTTGTGCTTCCTGGAAGATAGGGAGATAGAAAAATAGGCTCCTTTTGGATAATTTGTGGAGAATCATTTTAGAAATTTATAGCATCATAGTACAGCTATTCTTTTTTGTCCTTCCTTCCTTCTCCTCCTCCTCCTCCTCCCCCTACACCTCCC
>NW_009224008.1:17916-57900 GCF_000690835.1 Fulmarus glacialis | reverse complement strand
CTCCTCCTCCTCCTCCTCCTCCTCCTCCTTCTCCTTCTCCTTCTTCTCCTTCTCCTTCTCCTTCTTCTTCCTTTTTCTTCCGCTTTCTCTCTTCCTCTCTCTGTTGCATCTGTGTGAATAAAAAAAATCTTGCATAACAAGCAACCTCCATAACGAAGATGATTGTTTCTGCAATAAACTAGCAAGGTCCTAACCTTGCAGTTCTTATGGAAACAAAACTGCACTGAAGTGGTCAAGGAAAGGCTGAGCACTGGACATCTATTAATGTGACTTAACATTTGGCAGAAGTTTTGCCCCTACTTTGGTGTATGAGTGCACATAGACTCTACTCGATTAATAAGAAATCAATAACCTCCATATGCAATACAGACAACAGCAATATATATATGAGCTCATGGGCTACCCAAGTGTTTGTTTTGTAAATGAGTACTAAACCTTCAAACGGCAGCTTAGTGTGACTTTAGCCAAAACAGGCATGATGCATTAAGTGTTTAACTGTATTAAATGCCTTTTTTCCTGTTTACATAATGATATGCTGTGTTTATCTTACAAGTGCTGTAAAAATATTAGTTAGCAGTCATAAATATAGTCCTGATGAAATTATTCTGCTTTCCAGAACTGCTAATCTGTGTTAATGCCGCTTCGGTACAGGTCCTGTAACAGCTGTTAGAATTTTGTCCCCTGTAGGTCAGAGAGAGAAGATGGGAAAATCCTTAATAAAATGTTGTTAGAAGCTACAGGTGGGAAATAAAGAAGCTCTTGTGACCTGTAATCTTATTCCCTCATAAAGTCATGGAGTGCACGGCAGCTTCTGTGGCTGAAATTAGACAACACGCTAGCGGCTTTTCAATCTCAACTTTTGCAGTTCAGTTATATCATTTTCGGTGAAGAGCAAATGAAGGATACAGCAAGCACTGCCCCTGACCTTCCTTGCTGTTTTTAATAAGCACATTCAACAGCATGAGCTTCTCTGTCTTAAATGAATTACTATATATCCATGTATTGGAAAGAAAATACAGTAGTGTTTATCTTCTGTATACATTGTACTGTCAGATTTTAATTAACTCTCAGCCTCAGGTAAAGAAAATATGCTAATTTTAATAGTCTTATAATTACTGTGGGCTAGATTCCACTGTCCAAATGCAGATGGGTACCCAGTCTTGCATAGAGGCTCACCAGCTTGAATGGAGCTAACCAGAGAGGAAGGGGCTAGCACCATCCCATTTTCCTTTTATAAGGAAGGATTGCAGGAAGGAAAAAATGGAAAGGTACAATAGGGAGAAATCAGGAATGAAGCAGTGAATGGGTGATCTATTACCAAAACCAGATTATGTTATGGAATAAGTATATTTTTATGTTTCAGATACTTTACGATCAGCCTTTTATGGATTTCATTTTTCTCTTTAAATGATGGGTATATTCCACGTGTTTTTATATAGACAATACATATTTTTTGGATGTTATGACTCTTGCAGGCCTCACCTTTGCATCCCCTCATTCTTTCCTTTTGATATCTCCGTTGCCTTTCATCAGACTACAGTACTGTTGAGTATGAAAATGTGTATTTTTTTCCATTGCCTTTATTAAATAAAAAAGAAAAAAACAGTGCAGGATAATATACAGGGTAATACACAGCTCTCTACACTTCTATAGTGTATTTCATTCATTCAGCTGAGAGAGAAGTATCTTCTAATTTAAACATTTAAGCTATCTGAATGAAATGGAGCCAAGGATAGACTGAGCTTTCTTTTTATATTATTTTTATCGAAAGTACAAAACCAACTTGTTTGAAAATATTCAGTTAATACACTGTATAATGCAATCAAATATTTGCAGCTTTAAAGTCACAATAATTTGTTTAAATATAATTATGTGTAATTACTTATTAGTAAAATGGTGGAGGATTGCTGAAATATGATATAAAATGGTATAATTAATTGGCTCCCAATGCAATGAGTTGTCATTTCTGAAAATTTAATGTCATCAAAGCTCTTTTTCCAATAGCACAAGGAGCACTATTGCTAATAGACTTCAGAGCTTGAAATAAATAAATCTTTGGAATCCTGTTGCATCTCTTGGGGTGTGACATTTGACAGTCTTTTATAGTGCAGAACGAAACAAGTTTGTGAGCTGGAATTCAATTGTGGTGTATTGATTCCTTGCATCAGTCATTATTCCCTGCTGATTGACAGCTGAAAATTGGTTACGTTAAGTATTTCATATGTTATATTGGCTGACATTTGCTTGCCTGCTCCTGTGTCAATATTGTTGTAAAGATCTCCAGCTCTATGAGATAGCAATATACACTGACTGTGGCTTTTGTGTGATGTTCCAGTGTTTTTCCTGACATAATTTAAGACATATTAAAAACCAGCAGCATCTTCCCTCTTGAGAAGCTTAATGCCAATATTATTGTCTTCCAAGGGAAGATCATGTATGCTCATAATCGGGTGCTAATTTCTACCCATACGCTCATGTTTAGGCATTAGGCACTATAACTGTAAAATTGAGCCTGCTTGATTGATTCATGTCAAGCCTCATCTCGGCTCCTGCAGTGGAAGTCATCCAGCTGACCCTTTTTACACTAAAAGAAGAGATTTGTGTTCCTTTCTTTCACCTGGAACCATCAAATTGACTGAATAATCTGTAATACATTAGTGCTGACATTTGTTAGGCAAGAATTAAACAAGACACAGTAATCATTCCCCTGAATAAAAATTGTGTTTGATTTCCAGCAGAGTTCTATTAAAAGGACAGCACAGCCCATCTCCTCCAAAGTGGAAAATGGTGAATATTTTCTATGTTAATGAATCGAATTAACACTTTAATGACAGATGGATGATCCCTACCTGCTCCTGAGTTTTGGAGGGGGATGTGGTTCCCGTGCCTGCCATGAGGACTACAACGAGCTCTGTGGAAATCCTTCATGCTGAACATTTAAGGGTCACCATAATAAAGTTTGACTATTTACCTAAAAAGAGACAAAAGGGAGAATGATGGATTTCCTGCAGCCAGAGCTGGCTAGCCCTAGGAAAACCAGTTCCTGAAGCCAATAGGGCAGAATTCCCTATTTACTGTCAGCCTTATAATTATGACACTGTAAAAGGGTGGCATCAGTGGCATTGATTCCCGTCTCCTCTGTGACAATACAATATAAAGGGTGGAGTAACTCCACCTGAAGTCAGTGCGCGCCTGGTATGACCAGAATCTGATCTGATGCCTTTGAGGTCCCAGAGCTACTACTGCATTTGGCAGTGTAAAACTAGGTAGCTGAAGTGACACCCACTGCTTGTCTGGCCGCACTGTGCTCTGTCAGTCGAGGTCAGCCTGTAGTGGTGTTACGGTTGTACCATATGTCTATTCTTTCAGGGATAATCCTGAAGGTAAGATATGAAAATTACCATTTGGAGAAGCACATGTTGGCTATGTAGATGACCTGATCGGTTTGGACGTCAGAGGTTCATTTAGAAATATGCTTTTCCCTTGCCCTGCTGTTGAGAAGATGGGCTGCAGAGGAAGCATACTCTGGAAATGGACTTTTTCCCTTGCTTAGCCCGTGTGGGAGAGTATGGGAGCATCACCATTGTGCTGACGTGCCTCTGGGCTGACCACATCAAGAACAACAGCACTGGCTTGGCACAAAGGTGTATGAACTACATGAAAGCAGGAAAAAACTCTGCCAAAAAAAACAGCTGGAGCAGCTTTCTCCTGCCCTAAGCAAAGGGAAATTTTTCTGGCCAGTCAGGATCCTCCCAACTGCTGCTGCAGCACTGTTGTGTTTCCTCTTTGCTTTGGGCTGAGTAGCACCGGCCTAACCCAAAATAGCAAAAGCTGGTAGGAATTGCAACTCATTAAGAGCATAAGGCTTATTAGCACTTGAAGCCTTTTAAGGAGCAGGTAAAGTGGGGCTGGTTTGTGCAATTAGTCTCCCTGGTGGCACCTGCTGCTTGTTGTATTTAGGGCAGCTGCCCTGTGGGGGAAGGAGAGGTGGTGGATGGTTTTCAGAAGTGGTTTCTGTTGCCTTGTGGTGGCTGGAGAGGGTGCTCCCCTGGCAAATACCCCAGTGGGGGAATTTAAGACTTGAAGGGGTTCACAAGAAATCTTCTGCAAAGGTGGGGAAGCAATGTAACAAAGGAATTAACTGAACCCTGGATGGATGCACCAGGCCTTGGATGGTGTGAGGTCTGTGGAGACACGCCTGACCCAGCCAGGAGAGCTACAGCTGCTGGTGAGTGGCTTTGGGGTCTTGCTGCTAGAGGATGGTGGAGGCTGTGGTGAGAACTTTGTCTTGGTCTCCTTGCGCTTGGTCTGAGCTGTCCCTCAGGAAGGAAAGTTGGCTTCTGGCCCAGCCACAGCGTTTCTCCCTGGCTTTTGCTTTAGCAAGTGCTACCTCTTCCAGTAGTGCTTCCCTATAACCTGCCCCAAACACTGCCTCTTCTGTGAGGTGGCTTTCTTCTGGCAAAGTGCTTATACCCAGCTCTTATTCTGGTTCTGCTGCGGGACTGGTGTCACCTCCCCCAGTGTGTGCTTCCTGTTATCATAGGTCCCCTCTGCGGTTTGGGCTGCTCCACTTGTAACTCCGCTTCTTGCTGTGCACAGTTGCTCCTGTAGCAGCCCGTGTTGAATGTCCTCCTGGGTGCTTACTGTGCAGAACAATTTTTTAGCATTCTTATTAAATATTAGAAAACCTTGGAGGCATGCAGCACAACAAAGTGTTATGAACATCTGAAAAACATCCAGCTTCTCAATGCAGGCAGTAGTTTCTGAGCATATGGCTTGTTTGAGTCTGTCTGAAGCGCAAAAGTAGCTGTTGAAGTGATTCCCAAAACATAAAATTTTGAGCGTTACTTGCTCTCAGACTTGTAATTTCCCCATTTAAATTTCAATTATGGAACAAACAATTGCACCCTTATTCCTTGTGCCATACAACTCATTAAATGTTTTGAATATTTCATAGCCCAAAACTGTTCATGTTAATCTGTGAATATGTTGTTATAAATAACTAATAGGTGTATAATGAATCATGGCAACGGTTTATGGAAGATTCATAGATAGGAAAAAAGTATGCTGAAAAATACTTCACAAGGGAAAATACTGCAGCATTAGCTCTTTCATCCAAGGCAAACAAACACTGCTTGTGCTTTACACATCACTCCTCCTGGTTTTGCACTGTATTCAGAACAGCAACTAAAGGTTTTTGTGGGGGACTGTACTTTTTAAAAGCTTTGAAACAAGTTAGCCTGTTTCATGTCAGCCCACACACAATACTGCAATGTTTTGTAACGTAGGTGTTGAACAAAATGGGTATTTACAGGTTCTTAAGAGGCCAATTACAAAAGGATACAGAGGGAGGGAAAAGGCTACAAAAATAGTGTGAGAAATCAACAGCTTAATACCTTCCCTGGACCTGAAACACTAGGTATTCTGCTAGTGTCCCCACCATTGCTGAGTGTCCCCTGTGCATCTGTTTTAGGGAGAGGGAGGTAAAAGGCATTCAAAGTAGTATAAACACTTAATTTTATGGTTAAGTGGAAGAGGTAGAAAGATGAAATGGTTAGAGAAATGTGAAGAATTCTGTATTTGATATTAAAAAAAAAAATCTAAAACAGTAAAAGACATAGCATTTTGGTTTCAGCAGTTTTATGGCCTGACTAAAAGTGCCATAGGATCCTAATCACAGCAGTAGTCTGTTCTTTCTGTTGAAAGATCTAGGATTAATCTCCAGCAAAAAATAGATTCTACCAGACTAGAGAGATCATATAATTACAGCTGAGTCATCAGGGTAATAATTGTTGCTGGGCATTGCAAGCCTGCTGGCAAACCCAAGCTATTGCAAAACTGGCAGGTCACCTTCAAATCAGGTGTGCAGCAGGCATAGCAGAGCTATGTGCACGGCGAACTCAACAAAACCCCGTTCCTCAGGGAAGAAATGCAAAAAAGAGGAAAGCAATGCAGAGCAATATATTCACAGCTCATTGGTGATAGGTATCTTCAGGTGGTGTTACAAAGAGAGTGAAGATAATACCAGTTGCTCAGACAATTCCTTTATAGGCATGTGTATGTTGGGTGGGGTAGCAATGTGTAATTAAGGAAAGCTTTTAAAGGTTTTTATAGAGTAATTGTGCCCAGCTACATCAAAGCCAGGGGAGCACTAGAAATAGTAATATTAGCACTAAAAGAAAAAGTGTTGGCAAAGAAATTTAAAACTTAGGTTTTACAGCACTGAGAATATTCTTCTGGGCTGGGACCTACACCTGGGTGGAGTAAAGGAACTTCTAATACTATTGACTAAAAGAGAACTGAAAAAATGTGCATGGACAGGCTTGAGTGCTGAAATTTTGAGAAATGCCAAGTGCATAATGGGAAGTGGGCTTAATTACCTAAAATTATTCATGCTGAACAGAACTTTCTTCACAATTAAGTGATAAACCAAAGTGTTTAACAATACCCAATAGGTGTGTTACATCTACGTGGTTTCAAAATGAATGGCTTAATTTTTATTGTTTAAGGAATTTGACTGGTCATGGATTACCATGAGTTTGAGCTAAAACTTTGCAAATGGGTAAAAGAAATTAGCTGCTTCTTGCACTAAACAGTTTCTCTTCCTGAGTAAATAAAATGCCGACTGATTCAGAGCTCCTGCTGGGGATGTGGTTTTAACTACAGTGGCCAACTTCTGACTTGGGATTTTGTTCAATGTTAGCAAAATGGGAAATTCTAAGGTGTTAAAAAAATTTCAAAAGAATAAATGTTGGTTACAGTAGTATAGTAAATCCTGAGTAATGTCCGTGGATGCAGCTAAGCTGCATGAAGGAATTGCTCCTTGCAGTGGAGAAAGGTCTCTACCTGGAAGTCATAGGGTTGTGTGATGTGCAAGTGATGGTAAACTTGCTGAGGAACCAGAGGTGTGTGAAGATTCTGAGATGAAACAAACCAAAAATTTCTATCAGCTCCATGAAAATGATACTTTTCATGAAGAAAAAGGATGCAGTCCTGTACTGTAACTTCTTCCAAAGCCAGGAGAAGGAAAACAGACCCTACTAAAATGGCTTCCCAAGGAGGTAGCTGCCCTTATGCCATAGCTTTGAGAGAGCTGAACCTCAAAACACAGCGCCAGGAGAGGATGAGGGTATTTACAACAGGGTAGTTAATGCTGCCTCAGATAAAGGGCTCTATCATCCTCGTTTTGCTTCTAGTGTGACTGCTAGGTAAACTAGATCAAGATAAGGAAAACCCCAGTTGCCTTGTGAAGGAGTTCAGAGCCTGCATCTTGGAACGCCCAGGCTGAACTGACTGAACTGATCCCTGAAATCCAAGGGAAACCATCAGTGAAACTTAGGAACTAATGGGGAGGGGAAAAAAGAAAAAAGGTAGAGAAGAGTAAGCATCATAAACAACCTTTTTCAGTTTGATCCCCTAGTGTTCTATTTATATATGATGAAAATATAGCAGCTTTCTTGGTATTATACAACAATGGTTTTAAAATAAGAAGAGAAAACATGTGTTCTGATATTCTCCTATTCTGATAATGCCTGCCGGCTTCCTGTCACGTAACCAGCTCCGTGCATGTTGGCCTTGAAAAGCTTGCAGTGCCTCCTAGGTTTCTTGTGACAAATGGGAGTTGATACAAGAACAAGATAAATAGTGCAGAAAAATAGCAAGTGATGAACTCGCCTCAGTAACATTTTCTGTAAGCATTTATGTGAGTGTTTTTGTTTGCAAGAAAGTCCGTGTGGAGTGGCATATCCCTGGATGTATGCAAGGGTTCACGCCATGAACCTTTGCAAGACAATCTCGAGTTCCCTACTCCTGTTTATAAAAGGTTCAGTCAATCGATCTGGGAACAAAAGCAATAGTGTGTGTCTTAGGTGAAGAGTTAGCTGCCAAACAGCACATAACAAACAGGGCAGCAGGTCTGCCTCACAAGGCAGTGTCAGTCTTTGGTTACGTTGCGTTGAATTATCAGGGCATGGGCTTGGGCAACACAGAAGAGCAGATCAGAGGGTTGGGCAAGTGAAAGATTTCTGGCAGACTTGGGTTAGTAACGTGCTAGTACAGAAAACTCCAGGTTATTTGCTTTGTTTGATTTTTCTTTTTCCTTCTGCTCAAGTGGTGAGGCTTCATTTGTTTTTCCAGAAAGTCTGCTTTCTGCACTCTAATACAGCGCTCAGCTGGCTTGGAGAGATGTCCTGAGCTGTGTAATCACCAAAGGGAGATACTTTGGCAACTGCTCGCTTTCTTGACCCGTCTGAAGCCAATGACAGGACTTGTATGCTCCCATTTAGTGCACAATGAGTGGATTCCTCTGACCCAAAGCAGTGCCACATCATGTCGCTTGGGGGAGGAAAAAGAGGAGAGTTAGAAGGGTGAGAGGTAAGTCCTACAAATGTCTTCTGCTGATCTAGTAGAACTAACTCTGTGCCTTTGATACAGAAATGTACTTTGCTCCCTGCAAGTAGCAACCAGCATAGCCCAATGCATACACTTTATGCCCAATATTAGAAAGAATTCTTTAAAGAAGCTGTCCATGGCATAGGCTAGAGCTCAGGGGCTGTTTGGGCGGTCTGCAGGTTTGCTTCAAATTATGGGCTCTAATTGAGGACCAAGAACCTGAGCGTTAACCAGCTAGTTACAGGTCACACTTGGTACCGTGATACTTCAATTCTTTAATGGAATTAGCCCCAACCATGCAAAACTTGATATTCCAAACATATGAATGACATATTAATTTACATTTGTACTTTCTTTTTCGAGAGTAAGTATTTCTCAACCCAAGAATGAGTAGTACAATATTTTAGTGTGGATAGATGCAGTTCCTGATGGTTAATAGGAGTATAATGTACTAAAAACCTAATGCAATGGATCATAGCCAGCTAAAGTAGGATGCTGATAGCTGCGATTCCCACATCTAGACGTGTATTCTCATAGACAGGTAGCCATTATGGCCCTATTTATGCTCCTGAAATCTTAGAGTGTTCAAGCATAAAACAATACAAAACTGGCTCCTAGGAGACCCATCTTACAGCTGACGTAAAGGTCAGCTCTGGGTGCCTGTTTCATAGTACTCACTAAGCAACATATTTGCCCAGTAAGGCTGCTGGCACAAATTTGATTAGATTAAAGCTCGAGGACTGCCATGGAACAAAGTCAGCTCTGTAACCGCATTTGCACACATACCATTGCCTCGCTGTGTTCCCTCCGCCAGCTGCAGCTGAGGATGTGCCAAATACTTTAAGTGCAGGAGTCTGAGTATGGGCAGAAACTGTGTTTGGGAGAGGCTGTATTGCAAGGCTAGGGGCAGAGTATGGGGGAAATGGTAGTGGTGGGAGGCAGCGTGATAGATTTGACTGCGCTCTTACTGCCTATCGCTATGGGGTGGTGATGCTTTTACAATCATCCTTCTAGCAGCATGGAGCATTTTAACATACTAAATAGTTGTGATTTTTATATTCCAATTTGCTACCCTGAGAGACATTTGCTCGATATGTGTGTGTTTACAACAGATGCAATATTGCAGAGAAATCTCTGTGCACTGTAGTGAAAGTATATGTTTAAATACAATTCTATGAGCAATGTGTGAAATGATACACTTAGTCCAATCCAGGTTTGTTATTTCTGTGTTTTTAGTGGCATCGTTAGTATTTATTAACCAAACAAAACTGAATTCTGATACTCATTTTCTCCTGGAAATATTAGAAGCTTTTAGTAACTTAGCTCACACTGTAGCCTTTGGAGATTACAGTATAGCATCACTTTTCGTCATGTTTTTGTCAAACAAGACAGAACCCATCCAGCCCCAGTTAAAGAGAAAAATGATGTATTGTCATGGGCTACAAGTCCTACTTGTGCTAAAGCTTTATCTTGTCATCAGCCTGAAAGACTATTCCAATTAATGCCCGTTTGCACTTGCCATGTAAGCTGCTGAGGGTGATGGGCCTCAATTTCTGTAGTTGCTATCTGATAGCCAGTGCCCGTCACTGAAAATTTAACAGGTCATTCAATGCTAGTCAACAAAAGACCCATGAAGCCTCATTTCACACCAATTACTATTTAGCATATGTACACAAATTGATTTTAAAAAATTCTCAGAGACTTCTCTATGCTATAATTTGGCCACATGTGTCCCTGCAGCCCAGAGGCTGGTCCGATAGCATCCCTCCCTAGTAGGTCCTGTTGTTGCAGAAACCAGTGCCCCCGCTTGCCATTGCAGCTTTCTCCTCAGACCAGGTCTTCCCCAGTGCTATTTAAACTCCCTGTTTCCAAAGGAGCATTTTGGCTTTTTGGCTGGAAAACCTCAGGTTTGCAAAGCCTATGGTGTGCGGGGTCCTGGCCGAGCTCCAGCTGTGGGTGCTGCCGGGTGGGATGGCAGGGGGCTGCTCTGTTCCCGCTGCCACCCCCGCCCTTTCAAAGGCTATACCTCCCCCCTTTATTTTTCTGCTTGTTCTGGACACTGATGCTTTGTAAGATTTTGCGATATTTCTTACCATCTTCATGATTGAACTGTGTTAAGGATGTTTGTTTAGCACCTCGGTTATTTTCTTTACAGTAGGAGAATAGGGTTTTATTATTTGTGGCTATTGATTTCAAATATAACTATTTAACTGCTTAGTGCCAATCGAGGTATTAAATTTCTGTCTAAATTGTTCTTTTATTTTCTAGTTTGTACATATAATATAATAAAAATACATGAGGTCTTTAAGAGAGAACTTTCTTTATCAGTAGAAGCAAACAAAAAAAACACCCCAAAAAACTCAACACAAACCAGCATGAAAACACGTGTTTTTGGTCCAGTAGCATAACTTTTAAATATATCTCTGGAAAATCGGGACAACTGCAGGGTGCAAATAATGCTTTGTTCTTACAAGGGGAGAATCTGTGCTTTTTTCTTGGGTCTCTTTTTTTTTTTCATTTCTAAATTGCCATGAGAGTAAAGTTGCCTGCAGCGACTGGTGGCTAAGTATTCCCCGTCCATCTCCTGAGTGTCACCTGCTAAGGTGAGGAGTCTGAAAAAGCCTGGACACATTATGTATGGGTGGCCTTTTGTTTATGACAGACAAAGGCAAAATCCTCTGGATTACTGGAAGATATCATATAACACACAAGATGGAGTTACTATTATTCTTTTCTAAGACATATTGTGTTTCCCTTGGGCAGAGAAAAGAAAGTGCAGCCAATCCTGGGAGGGTAGCTCCTATTAAAGATTTATGCAAGCCTGAATTATTTGGCTTTAAACTTTTTTCTCTTTTTAATAAGAGGGATGCTTTCTTTAGGCACAGCATACTGAAGGAGATGGTATCAGTGGTAATCCTTGGCTTAGGCACAGAGCTCCTAAATGGTTTGAATTAGGTAGAAGATGAGACTTTTTTTTTTACCCCCTTTCTTTTTTGTTTCTGCATTTAAGGTTTCACTGCAAAATTTCCCACTGAAGTAGCAATTTGGTGGGTTTTTGCCCTCTATGTAAGTCTTTTTTTAGGCGTATTCATTCAGCGAAACAGCTTTGAAGCTGTTGAACTGTGTAAATGTTATATTAACATTTTCTTTTGCAATTATAGACATTTACTTGCTCTTGTTGAAATAGCTCTTTCAAGGGGAAGGGAAGAAAGCAGGAAGTGAAAGTACACAAAGAAATGAAAAAGTAGCCGTGTGCTTGATTTAATTTTTGAAATAAATCATTTCAACTTCTAATTTACACTTCTCTAAGATAGTGGTTAAGGATAGACAAACAAAGAATACTGGAAGAAATAATTTCATTTTGTTCCTTTGTTACATTAGATCACTTAATTTTTACATGTTTGGTTTGCATATGGAGATTTGGCCAATGAGTCCTGCTCTTTGAATTTGCTAAGCGATACCGAGGGAAGCTCCAGGAGGCTAGCGTCCATCAGCTTGCAACTCACAAATTGCAAAATGGCAAGCAATTGTCCGAAATAAAGATGACAAATAATGTGAATTAGCGATTAGTCCAGAGGGTTTCAAGCTCCTGTGGCTTGATTAAATTAAGTCTAGTGTGCTTAACTCAGAGGCAACTGATCCTTTAGGAAAAAGCCCTATATAATCCAATACAAATTATAATCTTTTTATGGGTTATTTAAAACATTCAATACACTTAATAGAAGAATTTTTCAGTGGCATTCTGCTGGGTCATGTTATAATTTCTATGTAATGTAGTAATTTCTGTGGATAACTTCACAGAACTCAGATTAATCTCTCCTCATTCACTCTCACAACACGTTTTCCATACTAGTGATATTTGTTCTGTGAACATGCTTTGCCATGTGACTATTGTATCTATAGCAGGATTTCTGATGGAAAGTGTAACTAATATTTCAGTGTTAACACGTTTTGTGTGATGTGGCTTCTTTTCTTTTCTATCGGTGGTTATCATTTCAACAGATTACTTTTTTTTCTGCTGCCAAGCCAATGCCAGGAGCATATTTGTGTTGTTACTGTTGCTCAGCAACTGTGATCTCTTCACTAGGTATGGCAGTTGCTTTTTCTCCAGGAGAGCAGAGATGCAAGAAGGACAGATGCATTGATCCTCAACACATTATCAGATCATGTCACACACCCACTTTGAAAAACTGATAGCATCTAATAATCTTACTCAAGGCTCATTTTACACATCGTTGAGCTTTTACAGTTAAACTTAGAAAAATGCATTGTCTTGTTCTGTCAAGGCAGGGAGGTCAATAATTAGGCCACTATTCATTCAAAAAATAAACTATATGCTTTTAAGAAGGCTTGGTCTATATAGAAGAGTATTTTTGTCCCATTTAGAAGCGGCAGACACATTAATATCTGCATCAGTCCTCATCAGTGATCTGCACTTTGATTCTATAGACCTTCGTGTGGCTCAGCTTCTGTTCAACGGTATAAGCCCACAGCATCAATCAGAAAATGAGTGATATTTTTGTATTTTAATCCAGGATAATAACTGGGAACAGTAATCGCACTATCCTCATAGGAGTCTATTACAGGTGAAAAGATACTCCTTAAACTGTAGAAGGGATATCCAAAAGAGAAAATTACAGAGGAGCCTTAATTATATAAAATTAAAATGCTAGTCTGCAGGCAAGTAGGTCAAGACTAAAGAACTTGCCAAGTGACTGAATATTACTGAGTTACTCCAAGCCCAGCGACGCACAAACCTGCAGAGCAATCTGTAGGACTGGCCAATAGCTGAAGAGCAAGAAGAGCATTTAAGACTGGAAAGGCCACAGTAAATAAAGACGAGTTGGTGATCTGTCAAGTGGGTAGGACTTGCTCTGGAGGTGCTTCGTGATGCTCTGACCTCGAGGCTTTGCGTCATGGGGAACATGCCAGAGGTACCGCCTCAAGTTGAAGTGCCAGCAAAAGGGATTTTGGACCAAATCTGTAAAACAGGTATTACAAATCACCAGGACCTGACACCGCTTACCTGGAGTTTCAAGGGATTTGGCACAAACTTGTTGAGCTGTGAACTGTGGATATTGATGCCAGCCTCGAGAGCAGGGGAGGGGAAGGTGGTGAGCGCAGCCCAAGCCTTCATGAAAAGGGTTCAGGCACCATCCAGGGGGTGGCAAGTGTTTCAGTCTGACTTCATCAGGAAAAAAATCTGGTACAGTTATAATAAGGAAACTAGTGATCACCTTGGAATGTAATACAATGATAGTGAGCATTGCTCCTGCAGAGGAGGGAAACAATGAACTACTAGTCCCCTGGAGCTTTTTGGAAACCATCAATGACGGTGCTGCTACAGGCTGTAACTGGCAGGTGTATCTCCTGGTGATCTGGGCTGGTGACAACTGTCGCACCTCTCCAGCCCCAACACTTGGGTTTCCTCTCATGGAAAGCAAATGCAAACAAATGCCAATCTTGCCAAGGCAGGGAGGCATGACTTGGTGAGCACTTCTCTCCAGACCTGAGTTGGGGAAAGTTTATAGGTCCTAGTAATTTAAGCACTGTTCTAGTTACTGAAGGGTGGGGGAGAGCCTTCTCATACAGTCACTGGAAGGGAAAAAAAACCCCAAAACCAAAAACCGCACAAAATACTAAAGGAAGCTAAGTTATCATGAGACCAAAGGGAAAATACTTTCATGGGATGGGAAAGAAAGTAAATGAAGAATGAGATTAAATGATGAGAGGTACAGAACAACCTCTGAAGAGGCTTAGCTGATTTGCATTTTTCAATTTAAAAGATACAAATTGGGAAAGATGTTCACAGAAGCCAGGACAACCAGGGATTGTGAGTAAGATTGGATAAAGAGCAGTAGTATTCCTTGTACTGCATGAACTAGGGTCTACTGCTTATGAAATCACTAAACAGCAAGTTTAAAACAGCTACTGGGAGTGTTTTTTTTTACCTATGGTAAATCACGGTTTATGATTAAATCATGAAACTCAGTGTTACAGGATGCATTGGGTGCTGAAGCTATGAAAATGTTTATACCTTGATTTCAGAGTCATAGAAAAAATGTTAATCTAAGGGCTTTAAATGCAATGGGGTGATCACAGTCCTCTGGAAGTGAAGAGGGTGTGTGTTAACCCTCCACTCATGTCTGGGAACTGCAAGGGAGAAGAGTATCTTGGTGCAAGCCAAGTGTGTGCCAGGGCCCTTGCAGCAGAATCACATCTCAGTTCAGTGCCTGGACATGTTCCTGGGTGCCTTAATTTACTTTACATATATTTAGCTGGAGATGATGAACTTTTGCAAAAAAATCTGAAGCTCCATTTGTGAGGTGTTGGCCAATTATTGCACATAAGTTAATGTCATCTGTAACTTTGAGCTAAGGAACAAGAAAAAGCCAAGATATTTGACAGTCAAAACACAGAAGAGCGTGTGTTAAGTGGGACCTGGCTTTTAAAGCAGACTTACAAATTATCAAAGCTATTTCATGGACCTCTGTCAATTTGAAACTGCTGTCACCAACAGACAGTCTTTTCAAATTAGACTCCTGAACTATTGTACAGCAGAGCTGGAGAAGCAGCAGTCCTTTACAGTCTCTTGGTGTGTTTGTGGGCACAGGAGCCAAATATCATCTATAACTCTAGAAAAATATTTTTCTAATATGAATAAAAGCTGTGTATATGTTATGAAAATTTTAGCAGGAGTTATTTTTTCCTCAATATTCAAATTAAGGCCACTTATTTAAAAGCCATAATTTCTCTGTGTGCTTTTTCTAGAGAAGCAAAGATGATTTTCTTGTGTTCATTAAGGCAATTTGAATATGCAGAGTGCGTTTATTATTAGTTAAGTAATCAAAAGCCATGCTCACTAGTTTGTGGTTATAATGCCGGCAAACTGCCTAAAACATTATTCCAGCACTTCTAGGGAGAATTACTATTTCTATTTCTATCTGTGCATCTTTCAAAAAATGCCATATCTGGTATTCTTGCACAGGTATCTTTCCAAAGTTGAATCCAGGACTTGAGTGTCTAGAACCAGCTGCTTGTTGGAGAATGAATAAAGTTTGGTTATTTTCTTTAATTCAGTATCTGTCATAAATACTGTATTAACATTTAATTACTGGAAGACATGCAGCTGCCTGGGTAGCTTGGGTAGCAAAGCTGCAATAGCACCTTCTGTTTGAGGCACAGTTCTTAAATATGTCTAAAAAGCCATGTTTTACTCTTTTTTTTTTTGACTCCCGTATTAATATCTACAAACAAATTGAAAGTAACTTGTATACTGGTCCCAGTTTCCACCTATGAAACCAAACTGCTAAGCCTTCTGGGCTTTGTTCGTTGTTTTGGGGGTTTCTTAAGTGTTAGTTGCCAGCAGGACAAGGCAGCCCCTTCATAAGTACAAAGAAAGGATGGGCAGTCAGGTACAAGACGACACAGGTCAGTAAAATAAAGCAGACTTCATCCGTGGGTAGCCTGGCTTAAGCTTTTCTATTGCCATTAAGGCGAAGGGGAGGATTGGAAGGAAAACAGTGGCACAGTTCTAGAGATACTTGCAGGGATCTCCCTCTTTGAAAGTTCATGGAAGCAAAATGGAATAAAGTATGAATTTCCCTGCCTGGGAAAGCAGGCTGCTTGTGGAGGCTGACTCCCAATGCTCACCAAAGCCGAGAAGGTGGGTGGAGATGGACCTTAAAGGGAGGTCATGCAAAAGGCTGACTCTTCGGAGCCAATTTGCAATGGTTGAAAGCATGCTTTCCCCAGCACTCATCTGGGCTGACACTGTAAATGTTTCAAATTAGCATGGAAGCTGATAGATGAGCAAATATCCCTTAGGTGTTGCACAAAATATATATAACATGACTCACTGCATTGGTGCCTAAATCTCTCTGTGAGTTCCTAGAGTTCAGATGACAGCCCTGAAAATAAGTAACTGTTAACTGGAAGTGCTTGCCTTCTGCTTCTTTTTTTTAACCTTTAGGTTTTATTACTCAGCCAGTTTCGTATCTGTTAGGTCAGTTTGTTAACTCATGCAGGAGCTTGCACTGGCCCACGTTCAGTCCTTAATGCTGAATTTACACAGCTGAGAGGGCAGTAGTGGCCTCTCCTCTCTTACGAATGTATCGGAGATTTTTTTTCCTCAATTTGGCCTACAGTGATGTTTCTGTTACGTGAGCTAGTTGATGCCTTGCAGACTTTGTAAAGGGACAAACGCTTTTCCCATGTGAACGTTACTGTGGAAACTATTAGGTAAGAGTCATTCCTTTGATATCAAGGGCAGAACTGCTCGATCCCTCCCTTGAATCAGCTGTACATTGCTCTGTAATGGCTTCATGCACAGCCAAAACATTTAATAGTGCAGAGAAACAAAATACTTTGAATACACACAATTATTTTAGTATCAGTGATGTTCCTTATCAAACACTGAAAATTGTGCGGGTTCCTATTCGGGGAATAAAGCATAATACGTGATTATTGCCAATATTCTACTTCTTGAGTGGTCATATGTGGCTCAAGTCTTCTACATCAATAAATAAATATTTAGAAAAGGTAAATGAAAAGAGGTATTCCATAACAACAAAAAACCCCTAGTATGCTGGCTTGTGTAGAATAAAACTTTCTTCTTGAGACATCTGACAGGCTGTGCCTGGAATCCCTGCTGCCTCCCTTGCTCCACACAAGGAATATTTTGTTTATTACAGTTTAAGGAATGATAGAGTAGCCCATGATTGAGCTCTGGTGTTTGTTTATCTGCATTATAATTTGAGGCATGATGTTGTTAGGCTTAAGGACTATGCTTAATCTATGTTTATTCTTCTTATGACTTGATGTATTACTCGATACCTCAGTGTATTATTAGCTGATGTTAATGGTGCTTTTTATTACTGTTTGAACTTTTTCATGTTTCAGGTGGTTTGCCTGTGTTTCAGGCAGGGCTTCTACCCCACCACAGAAGCTGCTTTTAATTCATTGAAATCATATGTCGCTGTGGAAAACCTTATGTAGTATTACATGAAATAGATATCTAACTTCTACCATAGAAATTATAGTTTGAGATAAATCTGTGAAAATCCCATGGTGGTTTTTTTTGTTGTTTGGTTTTGTTTGTTTGTTTTTTAAAGGTAGGGAAATACCTTGTTATAACAAAAATGAGCGAAAACGTACCTAACAAAATTGGGTCACATTGCAGTAAGGTTCTCGAGGCAGTATTTAAACCAAATCTCTGATGCTTAGAAACATCCGGCTAAAAGCAGAATTTTGTTGTCAAGTGTGAAGAGGGAAACAAGGAACAACTACCATATCGTGTACACTTTTGTTTTATCCTATCTTAGATCCTTATCTATTCTTAATGTCTAATAGGGAATAGCACTGGATTGCTGAAGTTATCTGTGCTCATTCATGTCGCTGTGCAGAAGACAATTTATGTGAGATGCAACTTTGACTTTATGTTCCTATATACCTTTCTATCTCTAGCTATAGCTCCTAAACACCTTGCAAATCATGTGGAGGAGGATTCAATGTGTGCTATTTGTGATTCACAATTACAGGTTTCCCTATTTCAATGTCATTTTCAGTGACCTTTGATATTGTCATTTTCCTCCTCATCCTCTGATCCACACTGTGGTATATAATATTTTTGTACACAAATTCCTTTCAAGGAAACAAAAATCTTTTGGCAGCTGAGCTGGCCTATTTGTTATGAATAATAGGCAAAAAGTTTCCCCAGCTGCTTAAATCACACACACAATTTTTTGGGTGGGGAGAGGGAAAGTAAAACTACTGAAAATGAGGGTTTTGCCATATGTTAAAAAAAAAAAAAAATAGAAATGAACAGTATTTTTTTTCGCTAACCAGTATGGGTCACATCTAAAAACCACAGGAGCCAAGGTACCATTTCCTTCCTCCCCACTCATGTGTCTCCCCATATGCCTTATCTCTTTGAAACCTGGGAAACCCTAGGGAGGTTTAGATATACCCTCAGAGCAGCAAGGGGTTGTGCTTATAGTGCAAAGTTTTGTTATAGTGTTGGGCTCTGCCAATTCATTCAGGTTAAAGTCCTTTTTGTTGTAACACAGGTGACAATATTGCCAGAACTGCTCATCGAACTAGCCAAAAATCTGGGAAAAACTTTGTAAAAATAAATATTATCACTAATCTTAACAAAAGGTGGGACTGTTCAGTAGTCCAAATCATAGAATCATAGAACCATAGAATCATTAAGGTTGGAAAAGACCTCTAAGATCATCAAGTCCCACCGTTAACCCAACACCACCATGCCCACTAAACCATGTCCCTAAGTGCCTCATCTACACGTCTTTTAAATACTTCCAGGGATGGTGAC
Organism: Fulmarus glacialis; assembly: GCF_000690835.1. NCBI lineage: Eukaryota > Metazoa > Chordata > Aves > Procellariiformes > Procellariidae > Fulmarus > Fulmarus glacialis. The sequence goes on along the minus strand of NW_009224008.1, from coordinate 39,176 downwards.
TCCACCACTTCCCTGGGCAGCCTGTTCCAAGGCCTGACCACTCTTTCAGTAAAGAAATTTTTCCTAATGTCCAGTCTAAACCTCCCTTGGCGCAACTTGAGGCCATTTCTTCTCGTCCTATCACTTGTTACTTGGGAGAAGAGACCAACCCCTACCTCGCTACAACCTCCTTTCAGGTAGTTGTAGACCGCGATGAGGTCTCCCCTCAGCCTCCTCTTCTCCAGGCTAAACAGCCCCAGTTCCCTCAGCCGCTCCTCATAAGACTTGTGCTCCAGACCCTTCACCAGCTTTGTTGCCCTCTCTGGACACGCTCCAGCACCTCAGTGTCCTTCTTGTAGTGAGGGGCCCAAAACTGAACACAGTATTCGAGGTGCGGCCTCACCAAATAATGGCATAACTGATGTTTATCCGATACTTGTTTTCTTGGTATCGTTATATGGATCCCACAGAGATGTCACTAATTACAAACAAGGTACCAAAGTTGTGCTGAGATAAACCAAACTCCTGTTATAAAGGAACCATAAAGCAATAGATGGGTACGTCCTTCACAGTTCTTTCCTTTTTAATAGCAGGTGTTAACACTGCATGGTAACAGAAATCCCATCAACTGTTTTTTTAAAGACATTTACCAATGCATCACAAACTTAAATTTTCAAGTAAAAATCTTGACAAAGCAAACCACAAGGAAGATTGGCTTGTTCACTTCTGCATCCTCAAAACTTTGGGATCATGTTAATTAGCTGCAGATAATCATCAACATAGAGAGGCCTTAGACATCCATGGAAGTGATGAAGACACAAAATTCTTGTGTGAGCAAATGCAGATTGACCACCTTACCGCTATGTGCATCTACATTTTAAATATGAACTGAATTCTTGAAAATTTTATTGTTGTAAATGTTAGTGCTAGCTAACTAGTTTTTTAGCAGACATACATGATAAGAGCAAGTTATACATAAACATAATATTTTCCCCAATCTTGGTGTGGTCATATTTAGGTTGGTTTTCGTCCTTTGAAGGCAGTGGCTGTTTCTCCTTACACATAACTATATCATAAAAATTTTAACTTGTATTTACAACAACAGCTATTTGGTCATCCAACGTTCACACTTTCAACTGCTTGTATGAGGTCATTGGCTTTGCTGTGATTCCCTATTTACTACCAAACACATGATGATACCAGAAACTAATGAAGTCACTGAAATAAATTTTTAAGCATGGATTTATGTTCCTAATGGTATTTGCAATCTATACAAAACTAATCTCGGAATCATTTTAATTCAAAATTCCTGCCCATGTAAATATCCATGTCTCAACTGGGTGCTTGTTGCAAGGAAGAAACACTTTGGAAATATTAACTAGAAATTCCAGTAAGGGAAAAAAGAAGCGCACAGAGAATGTTGATATTTTCCTACCACCTTACATCACTGAGATCTCGTTTGTGTATTTCTGTGGTTCTGGTCTCAGAAAAATACCCTTTCCCACATTGAAATTCCAAGGAAAAAAACTGATCTGCTAACTTTTCGTGCATTCCCCAGCCCAATTTTAAAGGACCTCCTTAGCCTTCTCAGGAGGTCAGAGTGTGTAGTCCAGAAAAGATGCTCTTGGTAACCTTTGACGCAAAGTATGGATGCTTCATGCACTCACAACTGAGAAGTTTCATCCTGAATTTAATCTTTGTACATGGTAATTTTACCAGTACCTACTGTCTTCCTTAATTTCTAAAGCTGCAGCAGGCTCACTGACGTTAGTGAAAGACGAGTGAAGCATTTGTAATGCTGAGACTGCTGCTGGGCTTTGGAGGAGACAACTGGTTGCGTGATAAGGCAAGCAGTGCGATTGCTGTGTTATCACCAGCCAAAAGTGTAGAGTGCAGGAAGGGACGTGTTGGAAAAATTACAGTTGAACTTAAGTAGGTGTTGGGAGGTTTTGTTTGGGCATATACCAAAGCCATTGATTATGAAGAGATTTACTGTTCAAGGCTCTTTATTTACAATATAACTGAAGTCAACTATTGCAGTCCTAAAGCAAGGACTGTGATTTTTAGAGGTTTTTAATGGACTTCTGTGGAGTCGCAAGCATAAACTTTGAAATAACATTGGATCAGAAAGGCAATATCCTTTCCTTTCCACATATTTTTTCGCGTTGCATTCTGCTGTCTGTTACACCAGGTATAAATCTGGAATTAGCTCCATGATGTTCAAAGCATTGATCCCCCATATACACCAGAGTAACTGACAGCAGAAATGGGGCTAGACAATTTATTAAACTCTTTAGAGGTTGAGTCTATCCTACCCACTGCCTTTTTTTCAAAGTTATCTTATTATTGGCTAGTTTCAGCAGAGCCTCACATGTCATTTTCAGTGCAATCTTTGCTTACGTTTTCCCTTATAGTACATTTTCCCCTTGTAGGCTGTACAAGTAGATTTTGAAACACAGAACACCAGAAAAATGTGCCAAGTTCTTCAAACTGATGCTAGGGAGTTACTCTGCACATGTGGCACTTCTCTTTCTGATACTGCCAAAATATGTAAATTCATATCACTGATTCTTTCAGTTTGCACTGCTTGCTTTTTGGGGAGAAAGGCAATTAGGTGGGAAGATAAATGTGGATTAAACAAGCAGGTAAAGAGGCTGTTCCAAAATAGTATCACTGGAAGAGATACCAATGGAAGAGTGCCAATGAATTGCAAGCTGTGAGGAGTAACAGACTTCAACAACATCTCGCAGGGGAAGCAAGATCATGACAAAACACTCAAAAATGGAGTACTGAAGAAAAAAGCTAAGTGAAATTATGCATGTGTATCCAGGGGTTTTTCAATAATCAAATAAGGTGCTAAATGTATCTTGAAAGTCACGGTTCTGTAAGTTTGGGCAAGGAATTTTTGTAAGGTCATCCGTGTTTTTAAGGAATTAAAATAGTATCAATAACATTTCTTGACTAGGTAGACTGCCATGAAAGCCCCTTTTTCCTTTTCTAATGCATAAAATGTTAACAGTTAACTGGTTTTGGTAGACAGAACAGGCCTGCACCTTATCTCCTTGACATGCCGGAATTGAGTGGAGCAGAAAGAAGTCTGTAAAACACAAAGCAGCTTCTGCAGATGGCTGATACACACGCAAAGGAACACTACCAGGTATAGCTGCTACTGCCTTAAATACTTCCAATATTTCTCTAGCACAGCTTCAGCAATTTTTTGTTTACCTGTAAGGCTTCCGTGCCCAGGCTCTCAAGAAAAAGTGTCTGAGTTTATTTTTTACTGAGGCTTTTGCCATTATCTTATGTGCATAATTATGTAAACCCACGGATGGAAAACATCTTTAACATCCATTTACGTACAAATGCATGTTACATAGCTTATCATACAAGAACAGAAAAGAACCTCAGTGTACTGAGGCAGCCCTTTCTGCTGATATTAGTATTTGAAAGAATTTCATTAAAATACAATTCACAGATAATCTCAGTGTATGGTACAGGTAACTGATAATTTTGTTTCATACCAGTTTAAAATTAGCAGCAAATGCTGAGCCAAACACTGTAGACTTAGGCAGGTCTCAGCAGCAAATAAGAGTTGCTGATATGAAGCCAGGTGTGTGTAGGTGCTCTTCCCACAACACTAGAGGAGTTGAAGTTACGCTGCTAACTACTTATCTGTAAACCTTTTGCTAATGATGGCAATGTTTTATGTAGGGTGTCAACTGTGTCTACAATTTATTTTTTAGGTAGCATCTGTTACACACTAGAAAAATCTACTGAGTCTGTACTAAGTGGGTGGGATGAGTTACCGTTCTTGAGCAAAATCGGGTTGTTCACCCTCCGTAGTTGTGTGATTTTTTTCAAAAAGGCAGAGCGTTCTCTTTGTAATGAATGGAAGAGTTTGATTTTTGGACTTTCTGAAAGACTAAGTTATATGTCAGGACTTACAGGAAGAAGGAAATATTGCCAAAGAGGCTGTGAAGGTATAAAAAGCTGCACACAGAAAGAAGAAAGGACAATTAATTATTCTCGTTTGCAAATGAATGAATGAGAAAAAACAAAGGTAAGAGGTGAGAGCTTATATTAGGTGAGAAAGTGTAGTATAACCCGTGGAAAAAAAACAATTGACCATGAGTTTAGCCTTACTTCCTTAATCTTCCTCTTCACATGCTAGCTTTTTCTTTAATGTGTACCTCTAACAGAATTAGTCACCTTTGTTAACTGGTTTCAGTATGTAAAAAAGAAAGGGAAAAAAAACTTCCATCTTTTCAGTAGGTTACAGGTTCAGGAGGTTACTCAGGTCGGTTCGCTGGTGACAATTTTTCACAAAGAAACTGTTAACCTCAGCCTGATGCAAGAAGCGGAGAACTTTATTTTTAAAAATAATTTATCACTGTAGGGTAACGCTGACAGGTGTGGCAGAGTTAGTGGCAAAACCCTGGGCTTTTCTGGTCAACAGCAAAATACCAGTTGCTTTCAGGGTGCCAGGAGTACACATCACAGGCTGAGTATCAGCTAGGGAAATCTGAAGTAACCTTTCAACTCAAGAAGCATTTCTTTGTAGGAGAAGCCCAATGCGTTTTGGAGCAGCAGGTTCGGATAGCTTGCTCTGCTGCCACCTTCATGGTCCATAAATGAAGACTTCATGCTGTTGATCTGGTTTCTCTCAAAAGAATTAAGCTCTCTTCTCCCCTTTGAGCACATGGCAAAGCAAAGAGATCAAACTGTGCTAAAGTGAGAAAGCAATCGGTGGAAATGACAGTGCTCAGTCATTCTGCATTCACTGTGGTTTTGATGACAGTCTGTGAAAAATGAAGAATTAGGTCAACAGGAATGCTGAAAGCTTTCTGTTGTGGTGTGCTGCTAATGATCATCATGGCAATCATCTTATTGATGTGAGAGACAGTTTAAACATTGGCTATTCAAAGCTGAGGTGAAGCTAATTAACCATCCTCTCTCGTGTGGTTATGCACAGCTAGTAGATACAGGATTCCTACACAACTTGAAACTTCATAAGAAGAAAAGAGGTCTTTTTCACCCATGACTTACAGAAACAAAAATAATTTGCTTTAAAAAAAAAAAACCTTAAGAGATTTCCAAATAAAATCCCATAGCTCTTGTTAGCTTTTTAATACCTGCTGAGAGGAGTCCTAGCGCTCTAGTAAACACCAGAATATAAGTTCTGGTACATATTAAGATACAGTTATGTTCTAAAATGCAGGATGCCTTTACTTTGATCATCTAAGAATGAAGAAACTTTTTTCACTTACACAGGCATGAATACCCCCCCTCACCCTAAGGTTTGAGAATGAAATAATCCTGTTCGATCAACTACTTTTTTTTTCTTTTTTTTTTTCTTTTTTTTTTCTTTTTTTAGATCACAAGTAGTTTTACACACTGGAGTTGCAGTATGCTGCTACAGACTTAACAAATTAAAAGTTAAGGATATTTAGCCTTGTTATTTTTACTTGATCTTCACCTATATAAACTGGTACTGAGTTACTGGGAGTTTGCCTAAAAAGGACTAAGTTTAATAATAATAATAAAGATAAAAAGTCCAACTGATCTGGGAAAATAAAGGAATTTACTTTCCCAAGGTAAGTAAATAAGAGTTGTCTGAAAATAAGTGATTGAGACAGGGGGAAGAAGGTGTTTGAATTTTTGAGAAAATCAGATATCGGAAAGGGAGGAGGACTGTTTGTACTGGACAACGATAATAAATCAAGAAACAATTGGGCATAAGTTCAAAAGAAAAACAGAGAAAGATTCACTGGTAAGCTCCAGCAGCTTAGCTCTGGTAACGTGGACTGGCCATAAACTCAGTTTTAACACTCCAAGTAAGTCAGGCTTGCAGCTGCTTTGCATCATCTGAGTGCTGCAAACAGTTGCAGCAAGCCAGTTGCAGCATACCAGTGAATCTAGCCTCTTACATGGTTATTCAGGTAACACTTCTTTCACAGAGTATAAGGGCGGTCTTAGTACAAACGTGCAAGTGACAGCTTGAGAAACAAGCACAGTTGTCTCACCTTTTCATAAACCGTGCGAATTCCTGCTCGCAAGAAAGAGCAGGGAGCAAGCTCATTTGGGCACTGCACTTTTGTCTTTCCCCGCCTTGTCCTGCCGGGGAAGCTTGTTCTGTCTCAGTCTCACTCTCCTGTATAAAGACTGGCACGTAAACATGTGCCAAACTGTATGGGGTAGTTATGTTACAGGCAAATATCCAAGAAGGATCACAACAAGACCATCACACTACTTTCTTGTATAACTTGCAGAAAGTTCTGAGTTCACATCTTAGAGTCCTCTATACTAATACAGTGTGCCCCATTGCCAAGACTTTCATTCTTCTTTTGCTTTTTAAGACTTTTTTTTTTTTTTAAGAAGAGTGGCACTCGCCTGTCCTTGCCAGTTGCCTTTGTTTCCACCCCACGCGCACACACTTTTGCACCCACTGGCCCATTTTGACCCAAGCTGACAAAGAGCTGAAGATCTCGGAGATGATGCTTGCACAAGCTTTATGAATCTATGAGAAACAGTTAAGGGAATGAAATGCAAAACTAGCATTATATTTCCACACCCCTCTTAAAAAGATGCAGTGGTAACTGCTTACCCCTTATGAGAGGTAACTACTGTCTCCTCGATGGACAGAGCTGGTTCTGTTCAGCCACAATATGCGTGTCGCTTGCCCACTTGACAGCTACAGCTTTTGAAAGGGAAGAGGTGTTGGGGAACAAGGATGAGCCTGGGGATCACTAAAGAAGATGTAGAGCACAAATTTGTAGGAAACCAGGCTTTGCCAGTCCTGCACGTTATGGAACGGTTGGATTGATCTATGCCTAAAATAGCCTACTCTTTTTCCATACGGTATTTTAATCTAAGTTGACTTTCTTCAACTGACAAATAAGATTAACTGTAATGGTGGTAAATATATGGATTTCATCTTTCCTGCTTCTTAGTTACTTCAGGTAACTATTTCTGTGGCTGCAGATTTTAGGTTGTGTTGCTCATCGCCAAGACAGAGGAGCAGGCTCAGCACTGCTGTGCAAAATAGCAACAGCAGCGTTTCCTGAAAGCGTTGGTGAGAACATGGCACCTTGCTCTTCGCAAAGGGCAAGATTGTGCTGACTTTACGTCTGTTTATTAGCATGGTGCTTGACAAGTCACACTTACAGCAGTATAGCTGTAAGCAATCTTGAGATTCACTGCTGCTTGTATGACAACACTGCAGAGACTGTCACTGCCATGTGTGACTTGTGCAAACCCGCAGTCAGTGGTTTTTTTGCTGTTACTGTATATAGCATGCTGACCTGCATGTGTAATATCCTGTAGGAGAAAACACTCCTACCATGGCCTTTTAGTAAAATACCTATTATGATTTTTAAAATCAAATTACAGATTGTACATAAGCATTCTCATTACATATTTATCTTGCGAGATGAACTTTCATTCACTTAAAAACTTAGTCCTTCTGAACCCTTAAATGTCCTTACCTGTAGTATCTAATATTAGCCTTACCATTTATTAAATGATGTGGTTTTTTCCTTTTGGCTTGTGTATGGATCAGGAGCACAGAAGAGATCCTCATCTCCTCAGTGGTACAAGCTGAACAGAGACTACGAAGGGGTCTGCTGTGGATGCTTTTGAAGTGGGAGGTTTTTCCTTGCACTCGTTTGCAGCGCAGATTTTACCTGCACAGATGTTGCCGGCAGAGCGAGCCCCGTGCTGTCCCGCAAACACCCGGGGCAGCAGATCACGTGCCATGGCAAAAGGGCAGGAGTGATCAAGACAATATGTGATTTGACTGTCCCCACCTGGTAATTGGTCTCTAGAGAAGGATACACAGTTTGTTTTACCCCGAAGTGGTGCTGAGCCCGTGTCAGGGAGCGGGGAGATGTTATTGGCATGGTGACAAACCCCCGCGCCTCCTGTGAGCGCTGTGAAACCTGAACGCGCTCCGTGCCCTGCTTCTGCAGCTCTAATGTGCCGTTGGACTTGGGTTGTCTTACGTGAGCTTTTAAAGCTGCTGGTAAACAAAACTGTAACAATTACGTGGTACAAACCAGTGGGCTAGGACTGTGAGGGAAAAGCTGTGGAAGCGTGGAGGATCATTAATTTTTCCCATGGTGTTTGACTCAGCATGTGATCTTTTGGCCAGGAAAATACTTGAGGCAGCGCAGTTAGTAACACCTCTCCCAGAGGCTGTCATAACCGTGCTTTAGACACCGAGTCACAGATGTTTACTAAATCATCATCGCACACCCTGGTTTCTAAGAATTACAGAGAGATGGGTTCAGCAAGACTCATTTCGTGAATGGCCCTTTCTGATAGCAGTCACCCCGTGTATAAATTCTCCCCATACATTTTCCTGCAGTTCAAATTACAGTGCTTGATTAATTGATTTGAAGAGAATGCACCAAGTAAAGTTCAAATGGAAAGAGTAAGCAGCTGGACACATGTTCACTTTCTTTCACAGTCCTGTTAGTTAATTTTGGCTGATGATTTCATGCAAACTGTGGTACTGAAGTGTATTCACAGCGCTGTCTCACTGAATATAGATAATGTTCCCGAGCTGTTGGAAGTGTGAAATACATTTCGTATAGGGCCAAATTCTCATCCTGTTGATATCTGTGGGAGAATTGCTGTGCTTTCAGGGGATCGGTATTTGGCCCTTGATGTCCTCTTTGAAAGTTTTGGTGTGTTTTTTTTTTAATTTTCTACTAGAAATGGGCATTCAGAAAATATCCAATGCATCAGCAATGTACTTTTGTTGCATATATAAAATTCCTCTCAACAGAATGATTTTGGCAAGCTTGTTGGATGAGTTTTCTAAATCATTCAGACACAATGCTTTAAAATTGTGGCCTTTAAAGGAAGTTGGTATCATTGAATTTCAAAGGTGTAGGAGATTTGCTGCCTTTTTGTACCGTAAGCAAGCTTCCTTCTAGAAGTCCCAAACCTGAAGCTGGCAAAGCCTGTGATATATCCATGATAGTTTTTTGGTTTGAGTTTTTATTGTGTGCCATCAATAGGCAGAAACAGACGTTACTGAATTCACAATACTGACTAGCCCTGAAGTCCTATAGTGGTATTTTATATCCTTTCCCCCCGGCAAAATTTTGCATTCAGTGCAACTCATTAGTAAATGAAAATAATCTTCTGCATCAGGAAAGATTTAGACATTTCTATAAATGAATTATTATTCTTTCCTAACATGTAAAAATAATACCTGTGTAGTACTAGCCTGTAGCCATGTTCCAGGGGGCTAAGCTAACCACTATCAGGAGGATGAAGCAAAAATTCCCCTTCCCTAAGGAAAAAGGTGGTGTTATGGAGCATCACTGTGAGAGCGAGCAGGCTGCCAGGGACACCCAGTCTGTCATGCTGCTGCTACTCTGCCCACAGAGGCAAGACAGGGATGCGTGGAAAACGGCTGGTCTCTTCCTTGTGTGCACTGCACAAAACCTGTGTGAAACAGTATCAGTATTAACTACTAATCTCAAGCAAGGTGACAAGGTCTGAGTGAAGAAGAGTTTTAAAAAAAAAAAAACAAACAAAAAAGCAGCAGAGGCAGGAGAAGCAGCTGTGGGTCCTCTATTCATGCTCCAAAACTGTCAACCTGCCACTCGGCTGCATGCCATGCCATTTTCCCTCCAGTCTTACCAAGTTTTCCTTCACTGTCGGAGACTGTATTCCTTCCTGGACACTTCTTGTGGAAAGATGAAGGACACTTTTGCTCTTATAGCAGAGCACAAGTTAAGGTTCACCTTCAGAAATGAAATGTGGTGAAAGAGGTTTAGTAGACCACACCTGCTCTGAATTAATGGCTAAGTTAGTCAGAGATTACCTTGGTGAAATTTTAGCAGATAACATATTATCACATTCCCCTTAGAGTCTCTCTCTCCAACCTGGTCTTTGAGAATTGATAATGCAAATGCAACTTGGCCTTGTAGATCAGCAAAACAGTTAATAAAACTGTTTTTTTATTTCTAAGCAAGTAGTACAAGACACTGCGTAACACTCTCTGCATTAGGGAATTGCAGCGCAGCTGATGTGATAGCTGCTTGGAAGCTATCTTCCTGAAGGTGTTCCTCACTCTTTACTACATTTTCATGTTTTGTGACAGGAATGGTCAATAGGGATGGGAAGGTTTAGACTTCACTTCAACAAACTTTCTTTGGTTGCAAAGGAGAAAAATCTTCAGCTTCTCAAAGGGTAAAAATTTAATAAAAACTTGTCAATGTGAATTTTGGACACATGAAAACAGCTGATGAATCAATCTTGAAAAAGCCCACCTTCTGCACTGTTATCACTGCAGCTACATGTGACCTGCACTGTGGACTTCTGCCAGCCCGTCTCTGGGTATTAGGGAGCCCTACAGTAATACAGAGTAGGTACAGGGACGCCACGTTTAGGGTACTACTGCACCTTTCTTATAGGGTTGGGTGTTTCCAGAAGGTAGCTCATAGCAGCCCAAGGCTCAACCTGGTCTAGTCCTCAATAGGAAAGTGTAATACATTAAGATAAAGAAATTAGAAGTTTGTATCTGATGTAGTGTGTTACACTAGATTTCATTCCTAAGCTGGGTTTCAAAAATCATTGAATACTTTCTTTAAAACACCTTAGGACTTTCAGTGGAGCTGAGAAGCGTGTGCTGGGTGTAGGCGGTGGGTCAACTCTCCCTCCCACAGACCACAACGCTGTGGGAGGACTGGCAGCAACAAAAAAGGTGTTGTCAACCCGGACAGATTGATACAAGGGATTTGACCTCTTTAAGTGCTAGAAAAGGGAAACCAAAACTCAAATATAGCATGCTTGTTAGTCTTTGTGTCAGATCAAATAATACGTGCCTCTATAGACCTAAGTATATTAATGGATTTCTGTGGTTAAAAAGAAGAAAAAAAAATTTAAAAAAGAAGGATGACTAAAATATGTACATGTAGCTTGACAGTATATTTTCTTTGAGGAAAATCTGGAATAAAAGCAACATTTATGCACACTAAGCAGATGTTTATGATTAGTTCTTAGTTAACATCACCCAGCTGGCCATGGATGCCTTTATGGAGGGGAGAGCATCTGAGAATGTCACATGTTTATGTAAATCAAGAACATGGCAGTCATGATACTGGGGCAAAAATGCTACATTTCCCATTTTAGGTAACTCTTTCAAATCACATCATAGGACAGTGAAGTAGATTGTTGTCACCAACACAGTATTTCCAGTTTCCTGTAATGACATGATGCATATCTCTATGCATTAAAGTTCATTCTGAGGATTAGATATAGACATGTAGTATATACATCTGTATCTATAAACATCTTTTGTCAAATTTGAGGAAATCAATAGGTAATAAAATATTAGAGACATTCTTCTAATTGTATTTGATAAACTATATTAGTTTAGAACATACTTAATCGTAAATACACTGGCTTTAATATAATCTACTACTGGTAATGCATAATTTTGATAACATTTCTTTTGATATTTTCTTTATGGGTCAGGAGATGGACTATGATATTTTAGAAATGTGAAGTGTTCATCAGGACCTTAAACTGTTTTCCTGTTTATGGAAAACATGACTTTACAGGAAGATTATCTACTGATTGCATGGGCAACCATCTCATGTGGGGATGTAAATAATAATTTTGTGCACAATATATCTGCCTTATCCCCAGTCATAAAGTTGTTATGAAGTAGGACATATTTGCAGAAATATGTAGAAAGTATTTAGCTTCTAGTTAATAAAAAAAAAAAAAAAAAGCCAAAACTGATCCTACTGGGTGAGAAGGATGAATGAATCTGTCATTTGTTTCTTGATGAAGTTTTATTCTTTGTTCAAAAGAGTTTTGTAAATTTTCACTCTATATTAAGTATATAAATGTGGGTGATGCTAATTCCAACTCGGAAAAAAAGTCTCTTAATTTAACTCAATGAGTGTTTGTCAGGCTTTTCGTGTAGGTTTCATCCTGTGCTTGGCCCTTCTGTTTTCAGATGAGTCCTTGACTCAGTTTCCATATGTATTAAACAAGAATAATGATATTTCATATGAAAGCAAAGTGAGTTGTTATAATGAAAACTATTGCAAACGTGTGATACGTTGTTCAAATATACAGAGAAAGGGAAAGGGGTAGCTGAAAAGTTTTCTTCCACAACTTCTCGTTTCTCAGTTTATTTGGAGAAAAACTGGAGGAGAGAACTCATCCACAAATCTGAATCAAAGCTACTTAACTTCCTCCATGACCAACCATGGCTGTAGTATTTGAAATTTGTTGCTTTCTAAGGTGTCTTTCTAGTAGGTTAATATGTTTTGAAAATATTCAAAGAGGTTGTTATGGGAGTCTAATTTAAATAAAGCACTTTGAACATTTTCTTTTTAGAATTGAACTTTAAAAAAATCAAAGAAAAACGGGAGGGGACAGCATTTTCCTTTATTAAGAGATGGACTTCATTATTTTTTGGTATCTGTTTTCCATTCCCTGAACTTCACAAGCACTCAGTCACTTCAGTGTGTCTTATTTTACAAACTTGGATGCAGAACTGAAGTGGAGGGGCTTTGGAAGTCAAGAGCGTTCTGGCAAAACGAACCCAACGAGCAGCCGCAGAGCTTCCCAGAGCCCTTGGCTGGCGTTGCCGCTGGGAGCACGGGCGTACGTGGGAGCAGGGCTAGTGGGAGCTGCCTGGGCAACCCCACGGGTGGGCAAAGGAGCGGCTTTGCCGGGGCTCAGAGTTCAGCACCAGAGTTCAGCTGCATTGCGTCCGACGCTGGTAAATCTCAAAGAGTTCCTGCTGCCAAATTGTTCCTTGGTGCAATGTTTTATTTCTTTTACCTTCGTGTTTGTTGGGAAGGTGCTTCCTGCTCAGATGTTTCTCAGCAACTCTCTCAGAGAGGGGTGACATGTGAGTTTGACACAAGCGCTGGCTTCCTTTGCTTATATGTAAAAAGGACGTGTCACTTACCTTTCTGAAAGCATGCTGCCTCTCAGCCCACAAATGGGACATTTTTGAGTGATTGGGCATGCAGCTAGTGCAGTGAGCAACAGCTCTACACCTACGTGTCCTGCCACGGATAAGGGAAAAAATTGAGTGTTTCTTCCTTGTTTTTTAACATTTCTCAACCTGTTTGAAGTGTTTTGATTAGCTTGTAATCCAGTAACATCCTCAAGTAATATCTTCAATTAAATGTGCCTTCCGTTAAGGTGCTAGAATGATGTGCTCACCTGAAGATTACCCAGGACCACTGGGCTGCAGAGCTGCCCAGTGTGTGAGGGATACAGCTCTTCTGTACAGATGCTGTTGGGACTCTGGAAGCAGAGCGAGGCCTGTTGGGTGAAACCAGCAAAGACCATGTTTTGCTTTTAGCTACTCTACTGCTGTTCAATGGGAATCAAAAGCTGCTTGTAAGCATTGTCCCCTTTTCAAAGGAATAATTCTATCACATAAAGTTTTTCCAGGGAAAGATTTGGGAACAGTACCATGACTCTACTCCCCAGTTGAAATAAAGTTAAACACAAGTACTATTGTGTAAAAAATAAGACCTTTTCGTCTGGCTTTGCATCACCAAGGAGATCTACTCAATTTGATATTTAAGTTTACATGATTTTTTTCTTTCATTTCATACTTGGTAGAAAATACAGCTGTATATCTAATAATTTTCAGGAAACAGGTTTTAACTGTTATGTGGCTCTAAAGGCATGTAAATAATGCAAACAAAACCTCAGAATTTGAGCTATACACATTTTTGTAATGTGGAGTGAGTTAGAATTAATACATAGCATATACATGCATTTTGTGCTGCATGGAAAGACTGTTTTAGAATTGTGTTTTTATTATATAGTCTAGCACAAGTTAATTGGTTGTTCTTCTGGCCAGCTTATATTGTGCTCGTTAAGAAAATACGAATTTCCAGAATGATAGTTTTTCTTTTCTGGTCTCATTCTGCTAGTGTGTCTTATGCAGAAGAATATCCATCTTCATGCATCTACATGTGCAGACATGAGTGCAACTTTGAAGGATGATGGGGATGATGTTCCCAGAGCAATTATTACAATTAAATCAGAGCATAAATGAATGATTCCAGAAAGGAGTCAGTGCTTCCTTCTATAGTACAAGTGGTCTATCTAAATGATCTCACTAAACCTGGTTACGGAAGACTGCAATTCAACCTCTGGTGTGCAGAAATGTGTAACTGATAGACATGCTCTTATATCTGAACTTAGCAAAAACTGTTAGCATGCTATACTTGCCAAATTGTTTAGTTTTGTATACTTAAACAAAACACAGTAAATTCAAGCAGCTATTTCAAAACGTGAGAACTTTGGTAAGCACATAGTTGTAGGACTGAGGAATTAATGAAATGTAGTAAACTGATTGGAAAAATAAAGAAATCCACACTGGCTTCTGTTGCCTTTCAAAAACTTTCAAAGAAAGGTGACACGTGCATACACCCACCACCACCGTTGTTTTTTAGAACAAGTAATCAACAAATCAAGGCAAGCAAAAAATTAAAAGCCAAGAACTATCAGTAAGACCCCCTTAAGTGTTGAACTCTTTCTCGCAGCTGCAAAAGGTACGGCACCAGAATCTAAAATCCATGCCTTGGATTCATCCTTGGAGTTGGAGTCATCCTTGCCTCCTTGTTTCTTGACTTTAACGTGATAGTTGCAACAAGATGAGGCAAAATTTTGTGAAGTTATTTGCATTGAAGGGGTGGATCTTTGAATACCAGAGATCTGAGGAGATGTCTCAATTCCTGCCAGGAATTTTGGGCTCCATAGTCTTCCAGCTTGCTTTGCTATTAGTCTGTTACATAATTTCTTTCCACATTTATAAGGTCTCTCCCCATGGACGTTAAGATTTACACAGACTCTTCTATCAAAAAAAAAATTACTAAGATATTTTGTGAGTCTCACCCACCTTCATATAACCAAATACTAACCAACAGGCTGAGCAACAAATCACTGTTAAATTTTTAGCCCCTTATGCTCAGCCAGCCAGTTATTATCCAGCACACAGAAAACAGGGTCTGAATCATAAAAAACTCATAGCAGAGGCAGTTAAACTGAGAAATGCCAATGATTCTTGTTTAGTGCACAAACAAATTTTCCTTTTGTACAGAGGTACTTGCTTTGACACCACCAACCTGGATTAATGTCGGGACACTGAAAAGAATAAGTCCACATATCAAAATGATTTAAAATTCTTTTTTAAAAACATATAGCTGAAAATGGCAACTTATTTCTCTAAAGTTTAAAAGTTCATGCATTTTAAATTTAGTTGGCTAATTTTGTATATAAAATAAAAAAGGACAGAATGACCTTTTTGACTGACAGGTATAAAGATCATTATATTCAGCCTGATTTCTACCAGCTGTTATTTGTTTTGGTTTTTTTTTCTGCTTAGTCAAAGAGCTTCATGTCCTCCCTCTGTTGAAATGTAGGAGTTTTAGCTATTGACTCCAGTGGCAGCAGGACCCGACCCTTCATTATTGATGCTTTCTTCAGGCATTCAGAAAGAAAAATGTTTGAAGTGTTCAGATTCTGTTGGAGATATAATCTTTTGGAAAAGTTTGTCTCTACCATAAATATTAATCACAGTGTGGTGGTTGGTCTATAATGTTCAACAGATGGGATTTAAATGGCTGAGAGGAGTCTGCTGTTATCAGTTCTGAACAACTAATTGCTGTCCATATTAGAGCATTTACTTTGTTTTATGGTAATTAAGTTTTAACACTCTGGCATCGGAGGTCCCGTGCTGCATTTCCACCCAGTAGAAGAACTTTGCCATTGCCACATGGGAGCTCAGCCCTGGCTGCTGTTAGCATGTCGGTGCCTGTGTGTTGGATCTCCCCGCAACTGGGACCTGATTTCTTCCCCTGACTGCAGGCCACCTTCCTGGAGGGACCTGAAGTGTGGCTAGTGGCTTGGTGAAGGGTCCTCACAAAGGGCCCTCTGCCATGCAGGCTTGAAAATGCCTCGTGCTCTGTGGTGGGAAGCGCTGGGGGAGGGTGAGTCCAGTAAACAGTAGAAACTTTGGGGAAGCTTGATTCTCCCTTCAGAGATAAGCCTGTTCCCGCTGCTGAGGGTTCCCCCAAGCAGGAGCTGAGGCAACTTCCCTCATGGGCACAGGCTTCTACCAGCTGCATGTGCTAGACCAGTTAAAATTTTATTCCACCGTGTTAAAAGGAGCATATGATGACACAGTTCAGAGCGCAGGATATGATGTGGAAAGAAACTTGATTTTTACAGAGAGTTTCCATGCTGCTTCTCTACCTTTTTTTTTTTTTTTTTTTACATCTCTATGATGTATCAAGATCTCTATGATGTATCAAGATAGCAGTGAGTAATTTAGCTTGAAGCCCAGACCTTAGCCCCTGTATCAGCGGATGTGAAAATTACATCCTCTCCAATGTGAAACTCCTGAAAATCTGAATGTGTTAGACTGTAGAAATCATCTCATATGAGGTCAGTAAACTCCCTGTGTAAGTTCAGTGTCCCAGCATGTTTTAATTGCTAGTCCAGTATGATCAGCAATGTCTCCATTTCCATCCCAGGCCAGCAGTTCTCTTCCAAGTCTGGCTGAGTCAAAGCTATCAAAAAGAGACTGGCAAATTCAGGATTTTTCTTCACAACAATAAGCATGCTGGTAATCAGTCTGTGAAGGTTTTTTCTTGACTTAAAGTATGAATTCACACTGCCTTTGCTAAATGCTTAATTTCCTTTAGTTTCCTTTATGGGTGTGTATGTGTGTATATATATGTGTGTGTGGTGCATATCAGCAGATGGCTTTAGCTAAAGCGGTAACAGTGCTTAGTGCCAACAGTTTTAAGAAGTGATTCATCAGCTGAACAGGGAGATTTTCAAGCAACAGAATTCTTTTAAAATCATGTCTCCAGATCCAAGAAACTATAGTTCCTCCTACTGGTTCCTGTGTTCGTAGTGAGGATGAACCGTCACCTAGAACAAAGCAGTCTATTTGAGTATGAAGTATATTGAAGTATAATACTAATGCTACTTTTGTCTTAGACATGTGATATGAATAAAAGTGGTTTAGGTACCCAAAGTGAAGTTATGTAAACATATCATGCTGGTTTTGTGAACCATTTGACAGATATCTTCTTATACATACTTTATGTCACTAGGTGAGTTATTTTCACAATGTCTAACATACTAGCTGTAGTGTCACAGATATGGCAATGGACACGCTGGGAAACAGGAATTGTTAATGTAATTCAATGGCATATAATAAGGGCATGAATTTAAACAAAGAGGAGAAATCAGTTTACTAACATGCTATATGTGTTTTTTCACGTGAGCCAGGTTATGCCTCTGGGACTCAAAGTCTGCAAACCATCTGTGCAGCTTCTCTTTTGTAGACTTTAAGTACTTGGTTACACAAAAACCTCTGTGGTTTTTGTGGTTCTTTGTTTTTTTTTTTTCCAAATATTCTAATGTCCCGTGACATATTTAGATAATTGATGACACTTCCATCAGGGTGCAACACACTTTCCCAAGGAAAGTGGTGAAAGCTTCAGATTTTGAATCATTTAAATCTGGGTAGGGGTTGTTCAGTCAAAAAACCCAAGCTTACACAGTGAAGTTGATCAGTTTTGCCTGGTGTCCTCCTTCTGCTGGTAGGTCCTGTGATTCTGCCACAATGAATTATGCTGCCCTCAAAATTAGTATAAGAAATTGTATGACACTCAAAATGGACAGACACAGCCTCCTTGGCTGGAGTAGACATATGAGGTTGCAAATTTTTAATATTCCTCTCAAACAGATACTCCTCAGGATGAAAAAAGCTCCGCTGAGTACCTGGGTATACCACTTTATTTAAAGCAGAAATAATAGTGTCCTGATTAGTTTTGAAGTGAGAACCAGGTCTGTGCAGCTTCGGAAACTGTATCTGGGTGCAATTAATAATGCCTGTTAAGCAGCTTCCTTCGGGTATTACAACTGATGTACTTTACTGCAGATGCCATCATTGCCCTTGTGTGGCTGATGCCAGCACTTCTGTACCTGGTTTGCATTTCATTGCTACCCATAACTCCTGTTCCTCTGTTTCATCCCTGAAAGCTAACATATGCTAATATTTAATTCCTATCAGTGCTTACTCTATCACAGAATATAGCGTGGCTAAAATAAATCACTGAACCATGAACTGAGTCCTAGCCTTGTACGAATGGAAACTTTTTTTTGTCCCTTTCAAAGGGAAGATGGAGTACTAAATACATGTTTCTTGTAGGTTTATCTGTAGATAAACCTAGCTATGTGCTAGCTGCATTTATGGGTAAAAGAAAACCTAAAGAAATTTCTATGGCAGGAGTAGTTCACATCACCTCAGAAGTACAAACAAGTGACCCAAGTTACTCAGTTTTCTGTACTCCTTAATTGTACAAAACGCATGGTGTAACTGTAACACGTGAAGGTTGCGTTTGTGAGAGAACAAGAACTTCACAGAGCAATGGGGTTTGTAGATTCCACACACAACACCACCCCCCCACTCCCCCCGAACGTCTCAGCTATGTGAATACAGCTCTGAATGGGGTTTTAAGTCACACTTTTTCATTCATATGAAAGTAAGAAACTGCTGATGAGCTGGGTGCTCATTACTCTCATTGACACTTGGCAGAAAGGTTGCAGGAAGGATGATTCATGTCTAGTACACATCAAATAGTCTACGTCAAAGCCTTTGGCATATTGATGGGTAAAGAACATACACTAAAAGAATCCTTTGCGATGAAGAAAAATGCTCCAGTGATATATGACAGTTTGCTGTCAGCTTAAAATGCCAGAAATTTAATAGTAACTGTGAGTGTGGGAGAGAAAGCAATTTTCAATAATAGTTATTGTTCAAACAACTAAAATAGTGACTGTTCAAAACAGCATTCTGCAAAACATTTTGCAAAACAGATTTATATTCCTGTTTAAATATGAATAAACATACTTTTTTTGTTAACCTTATATTTGCAATAATTCCTTTAGACTTTAAGATTCCCAGAGAAACATCCCAAATCTAGATAAGTTTTCTTCCTAAATTTTAGAGAGAACAGAGGGAGCATTTCATACCACACTGGACTTAACCTTATCCATGTACAAGGAAGAAATACGTTGCCTGGGTCAAAGAATATCTGCAGTGTCAAGAAAGGTATTGGAGAGATTACTTTCTCCTGAAAATGATGTCCTGAGCTTCATGTTTCTTAGAGTACATTTTCTTGAAATAGGTCTGTCTCAGAAATTTGTATGGAAATCATACTGAGTGGTCACAGAGGGAAAGTACGTTGTTATTGATGCAGGTTCTCAGTCTTGGACAGATTGGTGTCATGATTCACTTTTAAGTGCAAAAGATCTTGAGTGTTTTTTCTAATGTTCTGGAGATTATTTCAATCTTTAGAGTTAGACATGTGACTCACTGTTTCCTAAGCTAAATGCATGGCAGTTTTAAATTCTGCTGTTCATGTTAAATTTGCTTTAAAGTTCTTGATCAAAGATAATGATAGTATGGAATATGTTTCTTTGCTCTCTCTAGTGAAAATTCTTTTATAATTCAGGCAGTCGTCACATTTACATTTCGGTGTGGTGGAAAGGATATGGCATATATGTGTATGGGATGGCATCTGTGCAAAGGCAGGAGCATAAAACCTGAAAATATTGTTAATGTTAAATTTGCTTTAAAGTTCTTGATCAAAGATAATGATAGTATGGAATATGTTTCTTTGCTCTCTCTAGTGAAAATTCTTTTATAATTCAGGCAGTCGTCACATTTACATTTCGGTGTGGTGGAAAGGATATGGCATATATGTGTATGGGATGGCATCTGTGCAAAGGCAGGAGCATAAAACCTGAAAATATTGTTAAGAGACCAGCAAGAGGCTTCTTTGCAGTACCTCAGGTCGCAACGGGAAGCCCTCTCTGCTATTCCAGCTCTTGGGAAGATGCCGCTGTGCCAAATCACTGTGGTGTCACAGACCCTTTGGTAGCTCAGTGCAAGGTGGATGGACGCTCGCTGGAGACATGGCTGGTGCTGCAGAATTATTTCACTCGTGACTGGAGCAGTGCTTGAACCCCCACTGTCAGTTCCTGGTCCTGCTGACCAAAGTGAGACTTTGCCACAGACTTCAACAGAACCAGGGTTTCACCTCAGGTCTCCAAGTGTGAAAGGTTAATGCATTAACCCACTGCAGCATTTAGCTCCTTGGGCTTGATACCTATTTCAATATACTTTAGTGCAAGTCTGTAAATATGACATTCAGAGATGGTTCCCAAGAGAACTGGGTACATCAGAAATGGTGCTAGCATGAATAATGCATATCACAAGGATTTGCGAGACTGTCAAAAGGGAGATATGACTTACCCAGAGCTTGTGTTTGAGGCAGTACTCTAGGAATTGTAAGTTGACAGAGCCTTTAAGAATTTCTATATGCATAAACATATTTGTATGATGGTGATATCTGGAGTGCCCAGTAGATTATCCGGGCCCCACTGTGCCAGGCACTATACAAATACAGAGAGTCTTTCTCCACAGAACTTATAATGTAAGCACATAAGATGTATAAAGTGTTGGATAATGAAGTGTTGTTATTCTTATTTTACAAATTGGGAACCAGGGCATGGAAAGGTTACGTGGTTTGCCCAGGAGCACGTAGGATGTCTGTGGTAGAGCTATCATTTGAATCCAGATTATCAGCTTCCTTAATCCAATTCCTTAATGAAATAAGTGCTTAATAAAGCATAATCAAAGGTATGCTTACTTAAAACCCTATACTGACACCAGAAGGAAAACCAAACCTGACAGTTCTTCTAATAGCAATGTGTTTATCCCTTGAAAGTATTAATACATCTGCAACTTGAAGTGATACACTTGCTCTTATGCCTGCTTTTGTAACTTTAGTTTCTGCCAGAAAAAAGAATTTTGGTTGATGTTCTTTCCGTGAAACTGAGTGGAAGTTAAAATACTCTATTTTGTTGACTGGTTATCCCACAGATGCCAATGTTTTATAGGATGCACAGTACTATGCTAATGCAGCAGGAAAGTGTAAAACCTTGTTTAGATGGGCATCACTTGAATGCACACCAGGTAAAATGAGGCTTCAGCTTGGACTGACCTGTTCTCAGTGAACTACCTTCACTGGAGTGTGTACTTTACCTGCTAAACTGCACCTTCTTGGCACATCATCATCCCAGGTCTGTCCCCGTGGCCAAGGAGCCACCAAATGTCTCTTTTTTTCAGAGCTTGGGGAGCCGCAGCACTTCAGGACTGGAACTTTTCTTTTTAAGATAGTTAAATCCTGGAA
>NW_009224008.1:0-17888 GCF_000690835.1 Fulmarus glacialis | reverse complement strand
AATTTCCAAGACACACACACAAAAAAAGACAACATTATTAACTCTTCCACTGCCTTCTGGCAGTGTAAAATGTGGAAACAGGTGCATGTCCAGTCTTACTCAACTTGCATAGCAACCGTCAAGATGAAAATTATGCTTTCCTGTGAAACATTTTTATCCATTAGTGTTTCAATAACATCAGAGGTTTTTAAAGAGGTTTTTGCAGCCAAAAGAATGTGGATTTGTTTTTTAGATCATTGACTTTGCTTATTTAAAACTTTTTCTTTTCCCCAAATCATTTCAGTTCCAACTTTCCTTCTGTCTCCTTTTTCTGTGAAAAAGACCATACAAAGGAAAATTTTGAAAAACTTTTAAAAATAGGAAAGAGTTGATTGTAAAATCATGCAAAGCACCTGGGCTGTCTTTAAAGCCTGAAACTACTTTCTTCCATGTTTCATTAAACTCTCAAGGTTTCAGGTTGACAGGTCTCTGCAACAGAAGCCATTGACAATTCTTTGGCTCTGTAGCTAGAAAAATAACTAAATAAAACCAGTGAGAGCTGAGAGGCTGAACACATTGTCTTAATTCTAACATCACAATTCAGAACAGCTAACAAAAACAAGTTTACAAGAGGATCCAGTTTTGCCTTTGCCTTTAACCTCATTCCAGCAAAACTAATGACTTATGACTAAGCAGCAGAGAAAGCTATAGACTGTAATGGAAAGCCTGAAAAAGACAATTCATATTTCATCCATAGCAGAACACTTAAAAGAGGGCTTTAAAGACACCTAAAACCCAGAATAGACACTCCAAGGTGTTTTAAGAAGTTCAGAATTAGTAATATAACATACTGCATCTTTGCTAAACTACTAAGAGTGGCTTAACAGTGGAAAAGCTGTTATTTTAAATGCCTTCAATGCAGACGGTTGTGTGATGCTAATATTTAAGAAAGAACTTTGGTTGTCAAGTGACTATAAAACTGACTGGTTTAGAAATTGCAGTAATATGAAATGAAGTTTACATTCACATTATCAGAATTTTAGCATCAGAAGCGTGAAAACAAAATCCCCCAACCTCCCCCTATGAAATTATTATGTTGTAAAGTTCAATTCACATACTAAAAGATCACTTTAATAGTTGCCTGTGAAAGTGTCTCTCACATCAAGCTTCCAACTTTCAGCTGCCACCCTCTTTGTTTGCTAGACAAAGACAAAAACAGCAAGACACATATCAGGTGCAGTCCTGGCCTGAAGAATCAAGTCACTCTGCAAATTATGTTCTCTTGCTCCAGAAACCTGATCGCTGCATAGATACCTATACCTGACTTCTGTGAGAAAATCAATTTTTACTACCCTTTAATCCCGCTTACCCTGCAAAGTCAAGGCAGCTATTTGAAAGGGAGTTCAGACTTTCTGTATCATCCGTGCAACAGTTTTCTTATTTCCTTCTGTCCATGCCAGCCATGGGTGGCAATAACATTATAAAGGGGTTAACTATCACCTTGTTCAGCCTTTGAAATACTGACTAGTAGTAGCAATAAAAAGGAATGGCAAACATTCAGGGAAATCTGCAGAGCTGATGGGGGAAAGGGCATTTTCTACTAGGTAGGAGAGCACTTAAAACTGGAAATGAACAGAGACCGTGCACTGGGATCCTGCAACACCATTTTTACAAAGGTGGGAGCTAAGTTCTGCTTTATGTGAGTTGCTCAAGGTGAGACAGAAAATATCTGGTAGCCCAATCTCCAGACATCCATTGAGGTAAATTTTGGATTATCTTCCCTGAATTGTACTTCTGTAATGGAAGGGGAAACTAGATCTTTAGAGGGTGTCTTGACTTGGTTCTCATGGTAAGGGCTGTGCAAATTCCTAAATGTCTCACTGAAGACTTCCAGCTGCAGCTTCTATCCAAATCCAAGAAAGACATTGTGGTTATTTGTTTCTCTTCCTTTAAGTTCAAGATATGAATTATGCTGTTGTGGTTTAATCCCAGCCAGCAACTAAGCACCACACAGCCGCTTGCCCACTCCCCCCACAATGGGATGGGGGAGAGAAAAAGTGAGAAAACTCTTGGGGTGAAATAAAGACAGTTTAATAGGTAAAGCAAAAGCTGCACATGCAAGCAAAGCAGAATAAGGAATTAATTCACTGCTTCCCGTTGGCAGGTGGCTGTTCAAGAAAACAGGGCTCCATCACGCATAATGGTTACTTGGGAAGACAAACGCCATCACTCCAAATGTGTGTCTGTAAATATGACATTCAGAGATGGTTCCCAAGAGAACTGGGTACATCAGAAATGGTGCTAGCATGAATAATGCATATCACAAGGATTTGCGAGACTGTCAAAAGGGAGATATGACTTATCCAGAGCTTGTGTTTGAGGCAGTACTCTAGGAGTTGTAACTTGACAGAGCCATCACTCCTTCTTCTTCCCCCAGCTTTATATGCTGAGCATGACGTCATATGGTATGGAATATCCCTTTGGTCCGTTGGGGTTCCGCTGTCCCAGCCATGTCCCCTCCCAGCTTCTTGTGCACCCCCAGCCTACTCGCTGGTGGGGTGGGGTGAGAAGCAGAAAAGGCCTTGACTCTGTGTAAGCACTCCTCAGCAGTAACGAAAACATCCTTGAATTATCAACACTGCTTCCAGCACAAATCCAAAACAGAGCCTCATACTAGCTTCTATGAAGAAAATTAACTCTATCCCAGCCAAAACCAGCACATATGCTTAAAGGAGATCCTCAAGAGTGTTTAAGTGAAAATGTGTGTTAGTGAATTTGGATAGGGATTTGAACTGTTTTGAGGAACTTGCCCAGTCGCTTTGCAAAATCCAGGTATACAATTCGGACTGAAACCTCTTTCTCAGAAACAGTGAATCGCACCTCTGAAAACTTGACACTAGGCCAAAGTAGATGGAAGCTTTTTAGCTAGCTTACAGTTGCAATAATGCGTAATAGTCTTTTGACTTACTGTCTTGGAACTTGTAACCATGCGTCTTGTTTTAGTGCAGAGTTGATATTTGATGATTAGTAAATCCAGGAGATATCAACACAGTTTGAAAATGAAGTTCACAGTGCATTTACTGCTCGACTGCCAAAAAAAATTCAAATGCATGGTTCTCTTCTCTCAGATGAAAAGAAAATGGCTAGGGTTACTGGCTGGCTCTGTGCAGCATGTGGAGTACTGTAGTTTTACTGTGTGATAATCATTGCTTCAGAACCTGTTTTCAATTACCAGCAAGTCCCAAGCCTGTTGCTGATTCTGTCCCAGACATACAGCGTGTAGCATGAATTGGAGCATTGCATACTACAGAATGGAAGCTAAACCAAGCTCTCCGAAAAGACAATTTCCCAAACACTCTTAGTCTTCTAACCTGTGAGAAAACTCTCTTATTCAATCTCAACTTAAGTGTTGAGATTGCCGCCAACTTGAAGTCATTAGGCTGTGTTTTATTAATTTGGCCTATGTGATGCTGATCTCTATCATTTGTTTTTCTTAATTT
Source organism: Fulmarus glacialis (assembly GCF_000690835.1). Taxonomy (NCBI): domain Eukaryota; kingdom Metazoa; phylum Chordata; class Aves; order Procellariiformes; family Procellariidae; genus Fulmarus; species Fulmarus glacialis. Next base: position 14,409 of record NW_009224008.1, on the reverse strand, counting down.
ATGTGCATTAAAGCATTGCCCAGAGGCTTGAGACATGTAGAGAGTGCTTTCAGAAGGACGGAACATCAATGCCTACCAGTGAATGAAATACTTAACAGGAGCAAGAGTTCATTCCTTGCCTTAAATGGGCAACTGAAGTCTTCAAAGGATATGTCTATGGAAGCTAATCTCCAAACAATATAAATGAAAGAGGAGCTGGCTAAGGAGAAAGGAAGGTAATAATGACTGTGAGGAGTAAGAATGTAACAAGTGGCTGGGAAAGACATTCAAAAATGTGGGGGGAAGCAATTTAGTGATTAACAGCAGAGGCATATATATATATTTTTTTTTTCCTAAATAACTGATGTGCAGGTTGGGGGTCTGAGGCACAATTTGGTTATAATGGCTTCACGTGTTCTAACACATCAACTATGCTACTCTACTGTGGGCAACTCTCCATCCAGTTGCTCTAACTCTGCTGCGACTGCAAGATCACATGAATCACTAAAAGCTAAACCACATTATCTTGCAGTTGAGGTGGACAAAGAGGTTACGCGTGACTTGTTACTACAGGTCAGCTGCTGTTACCTGTTCCATCACTGTAACTTAGACAGCCAAGGCCTAGGGGACATATAGAGACAGAACTCATTGGGATGGATGAGGAAAACCATTCAGGGAATGAAGACTAGTTTTGCATATTCTCCTCTTCCTACATGTCTAATACTGCTGTCGGTTCTGATATTACAAACTCTATTACAAATCTGAATCCTTCCTAGGCCAACATATCTTATTCTGTGCTGTATTACAAGTGCTTTCTGTTTGTGCAGCCTTCATATTTCTACTTTCCATTAGCTCTTCCTCTGTAAAAACTGTTTGGGGCTGGGGTAGAGGAGGGCATTCTGGCTGGGACCATTTCATTCATCATGCCAGCATGTATGCTGGCAATGACCAACCAGTATATCTAACAATGATATGGCTGGTATTGCTAACTTAAGTATTTCTACCTTCTTTTCTGGATAACTTTGGATTTAAGGAGGGCTTAAGCTTTGACAAATTTTGGCAACAGCTATAAATCGACTTCATTTAATATCCAGTATTTCCCTAAGGCATTTACTTTCAAAGGCTCTTAGGCTCCTTTCTGTAATTTTGGTAGATTTCCAGCTTTTATGTCCTTGCGATAAAATGGAAATAACACAGTTGGGTCTATATAAATAGCCATATAATAATAATATATCAACGGAAACTTTGCTAGGAGAGGACCCTGTAAAATGTAGCCGTAACAGCGCGCTCAGGCAGAATGTACTAGACAGAACAAACAAGTAGAGCAAGACCAAGAACATTCTTCATTTCAGATGTGAACGTTGGCAACCGGACCAGGTCTACCTCTACACAAACCAACCGAAGCAGCTGAAAAATTATATACACACAGCCCACATACTAAGTTAAATCTTATGTATAGTGTACTGCACAGCATCCCAAAGTAGGTTAGAGAGAATGTAGGATGATTTATATGGCAGGGGAGACAGGGGGATGCAATAACACTAAAATATTTAATGTTTCCAGGAAAAATCCAAGGCTGGCTGTGGCAGGTAGTAAGTCGATTACTAGGCATCACAGTACTGGCAGATGGCAGTCCAAATCTCTTTGATTCACTAGGTTTGCCTTTATAATTGGTAAGGAGAGTACAGGTAAAACAAAAGAAGATTCAGCACTCTCCCTTTTGGGGGATTAGAGTTAGTTATTTCTGAATTAATAGGGTATTAGACAAGTATGAACACACTATAATTGATTCAGATATTTCCAACTGACTCTTTGTCAGGAACTTCTAAAATGAAAGTATATCCATAAAATTACCTTTAGGAAACATTGGTATTGTTTAACCACAAATAAAATGTATCAGCTTTTCTTTAACTCAAGTGTGAGAAAAAGCAACTACTAAGAGACATTTTTCTAGCACCTGAAGAAAAAAACTGACAGATGGTTTCCATTTACAAAAGAAAAGTGGTGACCAAAAATCTGTTTGCTTAAAACCAAAATTAATATAGCCTACTTAATCTATATCTATGTATAGTTAATACCAGTGAGAATTCTTCAGCCTTGGAATAATAAAATGTTTTTATAAACATGGAGTAAATGACTTGACTAAATAGATATTTATTTTTTCCCCAGGCTAAACTGGAATTCGTAATCACTGTAAGACTTACGAACTGAATAAGATTACTGTTTCTCTGCACCAGTTTATATTTACCTTGTTTAAGATGAATTATTGCCACTGAAGTTTAGGGCAAAAACTCTTGTACATATGCAAGAGTTTACTTTCAGATGGTATCTTCCTATCTCACACGACTCCTTGTCGTAGCTCCACTTGCTGTTACGATTTCCACCAAAGGAAGAAAGTAGACTTCAGTAGCTCCTGTGTAAGGTCCTTTTAAGAACCAGTAGCAACTGTCCAGTATTTTTGCTGGCCATGGCCAGTTTCATAGTAATTTCCATTTAAACTGAAAGAGTATTGTTTTTCTCAGAAAAAAAATGGGATAATTAACACGCTGGCAAAATTACAGCAAAAGATATCTTCAAAGGGCTTTTCTTGCCATTGGTGTGATACGGTCCTTCTGGCAATGGTGGTGGTAGGAAATCATTTGTTTCTTGTGTTTCCTTTCTAAGAAGCAGATTTGAGCTGAGGATACGTTTGCAAAATGGGGCGCGGTTTACCAGCCTGCAGTGTGACGGGGGCGGTTCGCATCCTCCTGGCACTGCAGAACCTGGCGTGGGGTCAGACCGTACTCCCTTGTTTTCCTGCTGTTTTTGCTGGGATGCATGTGTATGTTTGGGGGGAGGGCGGGGGGGAGGGGGAGATGATACACCACTCCAAGACCTAGCATGTGTCCCAGCGCTGATGTGAAATGAGCCTGAGAAGGTTACGGGACTCGGGAGCAGCAGCTGTATTTCAGACTCAGGAAGGCTGTAAAGATTAAGACCTAGTCTTTTAATTCTGGGGCAGGACAGAGAAGCACATTTCTTCCAAGCAAAACCAATTCAGTCCTTCTGTATCAACCTGGTTTGTGGCAGTGGGAAGCTTAAAATGAAGAGGTGCTTTGAGGTGCATTCAGAATTGGTTACTTTCAAATAAGAAACGTGAATGGAGGTCAAGGACTTGAAACATTATGCCTCATCTATAAACATTTAGACTACAGCTGTCTGGAGGAGAGGAATTGAAAAAAAAAAATCTCTTTCTCCTTGGTTTGTATCAGTTCAAATTTTAAGGCTGTTCTTGGGGACTGAAGTTAGAAATGCGCACTTAATTGTGGCATTTGGCTTCCCAGGAAGGTAAATCTGGCTCTGTTTGTAAGATATAATTTTTCCAAATTCAGAAGTGATAAAAGCTCTAAGTTTAAATCTTGCAGCAGGACACACTTTTTGCCTGATTGGCAAAACATTCAACTCTGAACGTGAAGAAGGAGCAGAGGTTGTTACTTCTTCAGTTCATAATCTGTGCCCTGTCTTTCGAGCCACCCCACACCTTGCACTTCTGCAAGAATGCCAGGAAGCAAAGGAAACTTTCTCTTGGACAGTTTTTGTTAATGTGTTAGCTAGGAAGAGGTTTCCAACTGTATTTTTATTTTTCTCCCTTATATGACTTCTTGTGTCAAATCAGGGAAAATTGTGGTCTCAATCTCTGATTTCCCCTGTACATTTGGGGGGAAAAGGCAACCGGCACAGTATTTTTGGTCCTTCCCTGAAGCACAACATAACTGGGAAGCCATTTGAAGCATGACTTTTGCCTAAGTTTTCAGGCTAAAAGAGGTTTGACCAAGACTTGGATTCTTATCCAATCTGAATATCGCTCTTTTTAGAAGTTCATGTTTGAGGTTCACCTGCAGCCAAAATTAAGGATAGCCTACCCTGCTCTCTCCCCTTTGGAAGCCTTTGTTGCAATTCACCTTGAGCATCTTGGCTATGCTAAATATGCAGCCTACCAGTTACTCCTTCTGTGCAGTGAAACATTCGTTGTGGAAGGACAAAATGAAAATGAAATTTGAATTTACTCCTACAAATACATCATCATAATGATTTGCTATCAAGGTTAAAAGCCAACTGATTTCATCATTTCCAGATGCAGTGAATTGAGGACTGTTAGATCAATATTTATGTAAGCAGAGCCTACAGACTTTGATTGTCAATTATTTTTAAAAGCCAGATTCTGAGAGATCGCATTTAAAAGGAAAATCTGAAGAAAAAAATATTCAGTAGGTATTTGCATTCTTTTGGTCCTTTAAATGGCAAGCCAAGAAATACGAATAAAGCAGGTGCCCTTCTCATTCACCAGTCCATAAGTGTTCATATTGTGATCCCATTTCTCTTGGACATTGAAGTCAGGGATGTTTCTGTGGTTGCATTTTTGGCTTTTCCTTTTCTGTTACATTCACTTTTCATATGACTGGGCCTCTGCCTTTTTGGTTGGTTGGTTCTGGTTTGGGGTTTGTTTGGGTTTTTTTGGTAAAATTCATTAAAACTCCAAGGGTCTTGTTCATAAAAACATATGTATTATTCAAGCAACATCTACAAATGCTGTTATTTTCACAAGTGTGGAATGTGGATATGACCAGATATGGTTTGTAATTCATTTAATCACACCTCCTTTAAGTAGAAGTGAGAATCTCTTGGTTATTCAGAGAATGTATAATTCTAGTAGGAATTGGATAAAAAGAGGCACTGAAGTTCAAGACAGCCATATTTGATAAACAGTAAAGAGACACCACCCCTTTCTTTTTTTTTCCTCCACAAACAGAAGAGCATAAACTGAAAACCTAGACTGGGAATAAACCGCATGTAAGCAAATAACAAGATTCATGAATTAATTTACTTAGCAACTGAAATAAGATCTACTAGGTTTGTCCTATTCTCACTTTAGCCTATACTTGATGCTTTGGAAGAAAGTGAAAGCTCAAATAATGCACATCTCCAATTCTGTAAATATGCTATATATTGAGGGGGAGCTCTACTGTTTCAAGCAAAGTCCACAAGCAGTTGTGTGTCATGTTAAACTGCTGTATGTAAACTAATTCAGTCCTGTGAACATTTATATTCTTTCACATGATGTGAGTCAGGGGTAATTGTACTGAAATAATCTTGTGCTGGTAAAATTTCAATCAAGGTGGTGTTGAGAATAATTAAATCCAGGATGAAATCTGTTGTAACATTTAATAGAAAACGTGACTGATACTACTCCCACCCTGTCAATGCCTGGGAATAAGGCCTTATAGTAACCCTTGTAAGAGCTTAGGTTTTCTTCAGACTGGCTTACGTGGTCTCCAAAACCTTTATATTTGCTTCAGACCCACCTCTGATTTAAGCACATGAAAGAATAATGGCCACACTGGTGAGATGCACAGAATCCACAAGATCAGGAATCACACTTCACTCCTGTGGACCTCAGGGAGCATAATATGTTCTGCCCGGAGACAGGAATCGCAGTCATGTGCAATATTTAGCAATAATATGTTGATGATAGTAAATTGGCTTCTTTAAATCATTAAAAACGTGTTTGACTTATGAGCTACATCTTGGGTAAATTCTCATGTATCTTTAAAATCAGTTTTTTCTTATTGAGCATGACTAATGTCACATGTTAACTCCATTCACAGAGAGCTGAAGACTCACTGGCAGTGGATTGTCTCTTCTTCATTAGAAATTTCTTGTGTGAAAGCATCATGTCTCTAAATCATACTCTTACAATGTTTAAATTTTGTATAAGAAAAGTCTGGGGCAAAGGCTAGGTCATCTCTATTTTTGGTTAAGAATTCATTTGTCTCTAGATGCTAAGTGATACTGGTGTACTCTAGTCTGGTGTCGGCACATTTTAAATGGTGTTGAAAAATTGGAGAGGGCAAAAAGGACACAAAAATGAATTAAGGACAAAGGGAGAAAATGCCCTGCAGTGAGGGAATTAAGGAGCTCTAGTTCATCGAAAGGAACACGTCATTGAATTACAATGTCTAAATGTCTTTATGGGGAGGAGAGGGCTGGATAGTGAAGAGCTTTTCAATCTAGTAGAGAAGCATGACAAGAAACAATGTCCTTCTAGTTAAAAATGAACTACAAATGTTTGATTGAAGGTAATCAACCTGGGGAAAAAAAAACTCAGCAGCAACAAAGGAGTCAATTCTCCATCTTTTACTTTCTTCACACTTAAGATGAAACACATTTCTAAAACAAATCCTGTAGTCAAACATGAACTTTTGGACTGAATGCAGGCACACATAAGTTACTTTTCTTGCTTTTACAGGAAAGTGTAAGAGACTGACATTTCCCAGATCATTAATGTTTTGTTGTTTTGGGGTTTTTTTAAATTCATCAAATAAAGCTAACAACCATGGGATGCCTTATCTGCACAATGTGTTTCAAGGTACTCCTAATAGACTTTATCAATACCTTTTTATAAGAGGGGGGGGTTTGGACCACCTCACAATAATCTTGACTTGAGTAATTTTAGAGGTTCTCCAAACTGCTTAATTAATCTGCCTTGTCTCTCTATGTTGGTTACAGGTCCTATTTTTCAGAGTTAGGATACAGCAGCCACCAGCTTTTTCTGTCCCGATTTCTTGCAGAAAAAGATGCTTGGGTGAAAAAAAAACCAAAACCCTCAGCCTGTTGTTCCTCTTTTGCGCCAAATCTTAAAAGAATAGAATTTTTTTTTGTCCTGAACTTTCCCTAAAGATTGCCCAGTCTCTGGGGCCTTTCTTCCAGTTTGCCCAAAAGGCCAGTGCAGACTAGGTGCACAGTTAGCATGAACTGGTGTTGAAATCGAGCTTTTTGGCTGTCTCACGGCAAACTCCTTCCCTCCCTGCAGCTGCTTTTTCTTATCCTTCATTGATTTCAGCATGGTGTATCACCAGAAAAATCCGAGCGTATCTGTCCTTTTTTGCAGCTCCTTTCCTAGAGAGAGGGCCCAAAGGAGCACAGCGGCTCATGTGAATAATAGTTGTGATATGCCCTGTCCTCGCAGTACACAAGCCAATATATTGGCACCAAAATTATATTATGACCCTGATACTACTGAACCATTCGGATAAAAGCAGAGTTGGACTTGAATGTAGAGGAGGGTGGTCATAGGCTTGTATGTGCGCGCCTCTTCGTAATCAGTCCTTCCTCTTTGGTGGGAAGAGTTTCTCTGGCAGACTTGTTTTGTAGTTGAAGCTCCAGCGCAATGTGATGCTGGGAGAAATAACCTGGCTCGTTTTATTCAGAAGGTAAGATATAGCACTACCTGTTTTTGTGGGGTTTATAGTTTATTCAGTAGGACTAATAACACAAGACAGTAACTGCAGGACGGGCTTTGGGGTCTAATAGGGAGTTCTTCCTCTTTTTTTTCTCTTCTCCTTTTTCCCCAGCTGTTTCAGACCTGGTAACACAGTACAATCCTTACTTTGAACACGATGACCAACGTGAATGTACCCTTTACTATTACTTTGTTCTGGCATTTTGCTGGGGTAGAGGACGGGAGAGAGGTAGTGTGTCCTGACTCCGTAACTCTCTTGCCTGCCTTACTAGAGGCAAATGGCCAAGCAGAGCTAGATAGCCTGCTAAGAGCGACCGGGCAGGATTTAGATAGGGAAACGGGAGGTTAGTGACTGAGGAAGAGGCGTAGCAGAGAAAGGCTGGGCTGCACCAGGCTATACATCTAGTGCAGAACTGGTGATAGTATTATGTCCGTAATAATGATGTTCTTTTGGCTTGTGTATGTTTAGAAGCTTAGTAAAAACAGATACCAGTATCAGACAAAAAACCCCAACCAGCCAACAAACTGAGACTCAGCAGAGACCCTCTTCTAAATAAGGACCTGCTTCCAGCTATTCACTCTTGCTAAAACTAGCTACAGAATTCCTTCACACATGCAGAGTGAAGCATATGTGAGAACAGGGTTAGACTGAGAAACGAGTGTCATTATAGCCTGACAAAACACAGGTGTCACAAATGCTGGCTGGCTTTTAGGTGTTTCGATGACTTGTGTCACACCAGAAGCCCACGTTGCCACGGTGCTTTGAATGAGAGGAAAAAGGTTTTCTTCTACTTTTGGCCAAGTTTCCTTTCAAGTACAAGGGGTATTGACGGGGCAGTGTTTCAGTTAACCGTGTATATGTCTGTACTTACATTTTGGGAAAGTCTAGAGAACTGTAATTTTTTTTTTTTTTTCCACATTCACTTTCTTAACCCTGAAGAGTCAGTAGATGAAATCATTTTATAGCATGTTTTTCCTGTGAAGCTACTACTTATTGTGTAGTATATATTGCGAGAAGGTGTTTTTACTTTAAAATTTGCAAAATTTGCTGTTACTGCATCAACATATTTTTTGCTATAAAGGCCAAGATACATGTTTCTTAAATTTATTTTTCTCAGATTTTTATTTGGAACCAGAATCTTTTCAGATAAAATCTACATAAAACTAATTACCTGCAAAAATGACAGATATCTTGTAATCAGTGTTTTACGAGAATGCTGTACTCTCAACGAGGATCTTAAGGATTAAAATTGTTTCTTCTTACACAGAATTTTGATGGGGAAAAAAAAATCTGATCAATTTAGACTCTAATGGAAAGAGCAATAGCAATAAGGATACAGAAAAGCATGGACCCTTTTCCAATTATGTTTAAACGCTTAGATATTCATTACCTCTGCAAAATGCTTTAAAAAATGCTCTGGGTATTGCGATAGTCTTAGACTGCTAAACAACATTATTGATTAGTTTTGAGGACAACCGCTATATATCATAAAATCAGTTGGCAGTTGCTTTAAAAAAAAAGCCGCATGAAACTCTATCCACTCATATCTGAGTGCTACGTTTAATTCAACGTCTTGTGTTTCTGACCACTGAGAGCATATCGCGATACAGCCTGTGTTGCCACACAGCCGCAAGACTCGGATTTAACGCAGGGGCTGTTGCCATCTGCACTGGGGACTGGAGGCAGAAGGGGAGAGAGAAAGCTGGGCTGGGAACTACAATGCCTCATCTGCTCAGGTCATTCAGTGCCTTGCAAGTTTAATCAGGCTTTCTTCATCCTCCATTACACTCATTAGGTCCTGTTAGGTTAGTGCTCAATGTTGATCTGTATCTTGGTCAAGACAATTGTTGCTGATTAACTATAATTACCAGTAATGGTCCCAACCTGCTTTCAAGCAGGCTGTTGCTGTCATTTTGGCCAGGCCCCTGCTCTGTGATGAGCAGTCCAAATCTGCTAACCGTTTGCTTGCTTGCTGTTTGAACCAACAAGTTGCTTCTTGTGTGGGCTCATCCCCTCACCCTTGTACTTGCCATCTATAAACATCCCAAGTCTGCTTGAGGTATGTAAAAATGTAAAGGTAAAGAAACCAGGAATGACTGGTATGGGGAGGGGGGTGAACAACAGAAGCAAAGAATTAAAAATAAAATACAAAATAGGTCAAATAACTAAGCACTACAAGGGCTATGAAGCTCAGTGCTAACAAAGGAATCTAATACTTTGTGCTTTGCAATCCAAAGTAATAAATTACAAACTAGGGCCTTGTGTGAATAATCTTTGTACGTATTTCCAGCAGATTATTTTGGGAATAGCTGTCCTTACGATCAGAGGATCAGGCCTTTTATATTGCAAACGTTGCTTAAGGCAATTTTAACTCATGGATGGTTTTCTGGTTAGCCGTATGAAAGCCTCTATATGCTTACACTTCACAAAGACTATAAATAATCATGAGTCGAGTCAAAATTTATAGTTAATTGTGATACGAATGCCAAGGTCATGTAAATGTTTATGTTCCCAATTCATAGTTACAAATAATGCCTGCTAAATTTCCAACTGACTTTAACTACAAATAATTTGGGGAATGAAACTGAACCCTGGTTATTTATGCCTCTTTTCTGCAGGCATCAAAAGAATAATTATCTTAAAACAAAAAAAGCATTAGCAGAGTTTGGACAGAGGGATAGTGAGTAATGCTATCCTAAGCAGCTAGCATAATGGGTAAACGTTCAGAACTGTGAGCGTGTAGCCATGCTCATAAAGCCCAGAATTCAAGCATGCACCTGATGCTGCAATTTGGGGGGCAAATTCAGTAGTTGTACCTAGAGGGTAAATTCTCACATGGAATCCTTTGGGCTAACACTCTCTTGAGTATTCGTAGGCAAGCCTGTAATCGCACCTTCTCTCCTTGAGCAGTTCTCTCCTTGAGATGAGCAGTGTGGATGGTGTAAGCATGAGCTCGCTCAGCCAGTGCTGTAAGCTACAAAGCTCCTCCAGCCTCAAAGCTGGACTTAAAATAGCCCTGTGCTTGAAGTAACTAACCTCAGGAGGCAGGATGGTGGTAACACAAGCTAATGTGGTCACCGAACTCCCAGGCAGAATCTGGCTCGTGCCTGGCCAGCCTGCAGTGTGAAGGCAAGCGTGTGTGCACTGGTGGTGTGTACCTGTCAGATCTAACATGGACAAGAACTGGCAATACTCGAGTCTGATACAGACTGCAGCAGCTCCGATACGTGTACCTGAGGATAATTCCAGACTGTGGGCTTAGTGTGATCTTCAAAAGAATAGTTTAAGGCAAGAAATTTATGAGAAGGAAGGATACAATGAAGTAGTCCCAATATTCATATATTTACTCAACATATATCTTAAACAAAAATACTCCTTGAGGATAAAAGAAAGCCATTTTGGCTGCAATGTTAAACACTTGAAGTTGCATCTGTTCGTCCAGCATTAATTGCATTGGGAAGTGCTTTCACTCAAAGCACTGAATAAGGCAAGAAAAATTAATATTTTCATATAATTGAAGACTATATACTGTTTTTTATATATATACACACACATATATAAAAAAGATCAGAAGTAGAACTGACTGGCAGTTCTAAACATGGCATTTTCTAACTTTCAAATACTCAATTTTGCATTCTAAATAATTGTTTTCTAACATCTTCAGCATTCACCATGTTACATTTAAAAAAACGAAAAATAAATTCTTTCTGCTGCCTTAGCAGGCCTAACTATGGGTACAATTTGACTGAAGTTTCTAAGCTACCTAATTTTATTGATACCAGCATACCTCTAGATACACACAGAGGAGTTGCCATTTTTAAACATGACTGCGTTCCTACCACGAGAATGCATCTTGTATGTTTCTTCTTTATGTGGCAAGACATAATGGCAATCGATACTGGTTTACAGCTGCTTTATGTCTCTGCAAGAGATGCGTATCTTTGAATGCAGCAAAATACAAGAAGTTGTTTGTTTGCTTCTTAAATAAACATCTGCAAAAAATGATTTTTCTCTAGCACATATAGTGCATGCAGTGGGTCTGATAATGGGTGCTATTCCAATTTATCTGCTCAGCCCTGGGATGAGCTAGATAGTTTTCTTTTACATAGTTTTCCTTGAAACACATGCATCTCAAATTTCATCATAAAAGAATCTTTTATACCACACTAAGGAACCTTCAGTGTATAATACACACAAGGCTTATCCGTATTTATGTACTGTAGTCATACTTGTATAAACAAATACACACTGCATAAATGTATATGTTCCACTTCTGGGAGTATTTCTTGTCCTAATGCATATGTACTTTCAGAATCTGTGCATTTATATACCTACATATTTGTGCATGACGTGCATGTGTTTTATAGATGCAGACATAAAATGCACTACATGCTCTGTGTAGTTTAATTTTTCTGTCAAGTGCTTTAACTCCTCATTGAAGTGAATATTTGGCCTGTAAAATTAAGTCAATTTCTAGGCAAGAAATAATAAAATTTTAGCGTAAAGAAATTTAATGGACACAATAAATAGTAAATATATTCACATTGTGACTGTCAAATTACAGTTCATCAAGACTGGCCCATTTTTTTTAAACATTGGCAATAGCTTTAAAGAGGATTCTTTTATACACATATATGTGTGTATGTGTATATATTTTAAAAGTGTGTGTATATATATATATAAAAAAAGATTTTTTTTTTTTTTTTAATCGCAAAATCACTAACTCTCTTTGCAGTTTATGGCAGGAAATGGAGACTGTTGGCCAGGAAATCACATCCCAGAAAGATCACGTTCTTGTGACAATTTATCATGGAAAAAGCCGTGTCTTTCAATTGAGACGTAAAGCTGTGGTCTTGCAGTTTGTGGTCAATGAAGATGCTTGGGGTTTTTTTGCTATCTCTTGCAAGAAAAGGGTTATTAGCCCCTGAAGTCTTGGTTACATTCCAGTTTTAATAACTATATTTTGCCTACATAATTCCCACTGTAGCTTCAGGTGGATTGTGGAATTTTCTTCACTTCCTGTCATAAACTATTCTGTGGTGTTGCTGTGCGCTGTGTAACAGCTGCTGTGCTCCACTGCTACCGTTCAGTGCTTCTCCCCAAACTTCTGACCCTCTTTATTTAATCTTACATCATCTTTTGTTGAGTTTGTACCAGTATTTCAAACAGCACATACTACAAACCAAATGGGAGTTTATACAAAAACTTAATGTACTATTTTCCAGTTGCATCTTTTATATCTATTTGACAATCTACACATGGCCTATCAAGGACTTCAAAAAATATTAGAAGCAAACAATACAGATTTTAGGGGCCCCCACTTCCTCTGAGAGTCTCATCCATTAGTGATAAATGGGGATTAAACAGCAATTAAACGCATTTCAGGCAGGCTGCACCCATGTAGCGTCATTAGCACTCTTCTTGAACGTGGAGCATGTAACTCTCTTGTAGAAGAAGCTGAGGCAGCAGGGCAAAAGGAGGATGTTAGCTGATTTTTTTTTTTTCTTCCCCTCCTGCCCACCAAAATAATAATTTTTTTACTGGAATTTTGGTCAAAAGATATTTTAGGATTTTTGCTTTTTTCTGTTCTAATTTGGGGGATTTGAGAGAGATGATATTTATTATTTACACTTTTCCTCCAATAATTTATTACTTGATTGACCTGGGGTTTTTCATACTTTTTGCTATCCATTTAATCTGATCTTCGTTCATACGTGTTCTTGGTTTTATTTAATAGCCAGAGCAGTATCTTTTTCTGTTTAGGATTGATTGACAGTGGAATATTCTGGCTAAGAGTTATAGAGTCAAACCACAGACCGAGACACTGTACAGACTGTACATCCTCGGAGTCTGCCAGCAGACTGTTCCTTGCAAAATATTACCAAGTCTAACTATGAATTCTGGAATAGCACTTTCTTGGCTATTTGTAAAGACAATGTGGAGTATAGTTAGTAGGTTTACATTTCTTGCCAGAAAACCATAATCTGATTCGTGCATCGATACATGAAAAACTTTTGCTATGATTATTTGTCGACAGTTGCTGTGCATGTAAGAAGTGTGTGCTTTCATTCATCAGCATACTCTGTGCTTGTACATCCTTTGGGCCTCATTGTTCCCAATTTGATCAAGTAGGGAGGATAAGAAATTGCAGCGCCTTTCCTCGCAGCAATGCTTTCCTCGCAGTGGAAGTGCGTGGGTGCTGCTTTCTGGGTGGTCGCTTTCTCGCTTGTCCTTCCTTTCTGACAAAACAGCACCTGCACGAGTTGTACCTGCATCAAGATAGGATTCCTGTGACCATCCTCTGGATGGGCAACACTCTGAGGCAAAAGAATAAAAATGAGTGGATTCTTCCTGTAGCTGGTTTTGCAGGAGCGGTGTGTTGGGAGAGCTGTCGTGGGGTAACAGGCTCGATCGGTGCTCAGGCCAGGCCCCTGCCATGCCTCTGGAGGGACAAGGTGGCAGCAGCTGAGAGCCCCTTTCTTACGTGGTAGCTCACAAATTATAAGGCTTGCCTGTTTGTTTGCAAGACAGGTTTACATACAGGTTATTTTGCATGAATTAACTTCATATTTTACTAAAGCAGTGCAGGGATGGAAAGCTATGTAAACCTCTACGTCATCAAAAATCTGCAAGATGGACTAACCGAAACTACACACAAAAAGTGAACAAACTTGAATTACATGTTAAGAGCTCTCATTTCCTTATTATTATCCCTAAATAAATACTATCGAGACTGGCTTTCAGCCATCATTTTGAAGGATTTCTCATTGCTGCCGTTTGACACTGCAAATAAGTTGCAAATAAGTAATTTGTCATGTGAAGAAAAAAAAAATTGGTTTGTGAAAAACAAGATAGCACAAGAGCAACGCTGTAAAAAATGTATTACTCCACCTCTTTGAACTCAATCCTACTGCTACTGAGGTCAATGGAAAAAATCCCATCCTCTTCCCCGGCAGTAGGCTATATTTAAATATTTATCTTCTTCTGAAATGGTAGACTTCACATTATTTCCGTCAATTTTGCTGCGGTGATTTTGTTTCTAGTCTGAGTCTCACTATATTTGGGGGGGAGGAGGGAGTATTTTTTTATTATTATTATTTTCTTTGTGTACCCCCATGCGTACTTGAGGGCGTTGTTACAACCGCGTACG
>NW_009224007.1:0-46225 GCF_000690835.1 Fulmarus glacialis | reverse complement strand
GCAGCCTCCGGATAGTGTGGGGCTGGGGAGGGGGCTCCGGGACCCCGGCCCAGCCCTGCATGCGGGGCAGCATGCCTCCTCCCACAGGAAAGCATCTCTTCCTGTCGGCAGATCAGCATCCCTTTCTTTTTGCAAGGCAGCACCCCTCTCTCTTGGGAGATAGCACCCCCTCTTTCCAGAAAGGCAGCATCCCTCCTTGTGGGGCAGGATCCCTCTCCCTCTTGCAGAGGAACCTTTCTTCCGCTCCCAGGTTGTGCACAGCAGCAGCAGCAGACACGCAAACCGCAAACTACATTCAAGGCAAAGGTCTTCCTAGGGACTGAGCTGTGGTTTTCAATTTGGATCCCAACGGCAGCAAAGCTGTGCTCTGAGAGAGCAGACACACACCCAGGAGGACAGGACCGCTGGCATTTGCGGATCCGGCCTTTGCCTGGCTATGTGGGAACGAAGGGAGTCTCGCTCTTGGCAGCTGTTTTTTTGTCCCACCTGAAACCTTTGCAGCATTAAGCACACACTGTTTGGGTCACTGCAGGAGCTACACCTTCAGAGGTGGTGGTAAGGACAGCCAGTTCTTGGGTTTAAAATAATCCTTGCCCAAAATACCAGAGAAAGTGCCTCTTTCATATGCGCCTTTTTTCTCCAAAGCAGCTGAGATCTGACTTAAAAAAAGATTGCATCTCCAGCTGTTACAATTGATGGTAAGGTCTCCAGAAAAAGGATTACCGAGTGCAGCTGATGAACTACGTGAAACTATAGTTCGAGATTCCTGAATGTCCCCATTCATCTCTGCAGGGAGCTGACTGACGCCCACAAATGTTTTAAGGACGTTACTTCACAGCATGTTTGCACATAAGAAACCAGGCAAAGCAGCATGCTTTGAACCCACAAGTGGCTTCCAGTGTAGGCCAGCCTTAGAAAAATACACATGGCCTCCCCACTCCCTAGCTTCTGCATGGGGAAAAAGGTACAAAATGGGTTCTTTTGGCTGAAATTTCAACCAGTGGATCAAGCAACGACAAAGAACTGCCTTTTTAAAAGCTCCCCTACGAGATGTGTTTGCTCACATTCACTCAGGATAACAATCTTCATTTGGAAACGGCTTCTCTCCCCAGGGTGGGCAGTGGGTTCTAATTACAATCCAGTTCTGCATTAAAGCCGAGCAAGGTTTTCCCTCATTGCAGTCGGAAAAGGGAAAGCAGGCAGCGGTTAACGAGGATGGCTGATGTGTGTGCACTGCCTCAGAGGTGGCGTGAAGGAGGCATGTTCTCATTGATCCCATTCAGAAACACCTCGCATGGAATTCAATTATTCCTACTGCTCCAGGGGAAGATGGTAGCACCGAAGGCTATGGTGCAAGGGAAATAAATAAGCAGAGGATCTGGTCAGCTGTAGGTCCAGTTTTCCTTCTAGGCCCACACTGAAGTGGTGGTGATGTGCAGCACGCCAGCCAAGCAACACTTTCTCCTTTTTCTTTTGTCCCTCCCCCCCAAAATCTGTGTTATTTCTTTCATGACGTGATCAGGACTCTCATTAGAGCACAGCTGGGGGAACGGATGGCCATAACACCAGCTAAGGGCTCTGGGCCCACGAAGAGCCCACAGAGGACAAATTCGTACGTAATTAGTTTTTTCTCTAGGCAACGGGAAGAGAAGACAACCTTCCAATATTTAGTTAGAAGAGATTAAGTGTCCTTTGTGTCCTACTTGATAGGGCAAGAACTAGCTGGCATACTTAGTTGCAAAGGAGAGAGTTAAGAAAAACCAGTCTGTTTATGAATCCGTCCTGCAAGGCCTAGAGTAGGGACACCGGAGAGCTCATGTCCCACTAAGTTTAAAGTGCAGGTTAGAAAAGCTTTCCCACTAACCTACAGAGATGCTTGGGGATATTTTTTGGCCCTTATGCTTTGTTGCCTCCAGTCACCCGGTGCGTAGCAAACCCTTCAGCAGTTGCATGCCTGAGCCACTGCTTTGCCTCACTGCAGGAGGTGGACTAGCAACCTCTTGAACCATCTCTCTCAAGCACATGTCTATGATCTCATGCTAAACTAAAAGGAGGCTAATCTTAGCATAAATTTGCACTTATCCCATCTTTCATAAGCATAAAATGAAGGTGGAACACAGAGCACTCGCAGGAAAACAGTGTAGCAGGGAAGATTAAATGTAGGAACTGACAGCAGGCTTGGCAGCATCAGCTTTGGCAACCTGCTTCAAGGGAAGGCTTAGCCGAGGAGCTGCAGGTGAAGAGGCGCTTTCAGCCAGGCGTGGGGTCTGGGGCAGCAACTGGGAACACCCCTTCCGACCCCCTGCAAGTGGCCTGTGTGTACACTCTGGCAAACCTGGTTGCCAATAATTCCTCAGCTGAATGCCATCGAAAAGAAAATTTTAGAAGGCTGTGAATGCATCTCAAATGCTCTTACGACTATTTAAGCTATTCTGTCTTTGCTTCAGTGACAACCAGGTAATTTTTACATAATTACTCTCTCCTCCTGAATAACTTTAGAGGTACAGATCAATCTCTCTCTCTACATATATATACAGTATTTGTGTACTACCGATGCGCTCTTACATTGGTACACACCTACACCCTGATTCTCCCAGTTCTTACCAAAATCAGAATGTTTTTAGATTCAGTTCTGACGCAAGCAGATGGGCCTTGCAAGTCTTAATTCAGATCTTTTGCAGTCAGCTGCAAGGATCTCAAATCCGTGGAATAATTCAGGTAGCTTATTTCCTATAGATGACATACATCATCCAGGGAAGGAAACAAGATTAAACACACACACAGACACACACACAGACACACACACAGACACACACACAGACACACACAGAGGTGCATTGCAGGCAACTTATTACTGCAATAATCACTTCTACTTGTCAATACTAGGATTGCTGCTGTGTACAGTTAATCACAGAAATAAGTTCTACTTGAGTAATCTCAGTGCGTTCATTAAAACCCAAAAAGCACTTGAAGTATTTACCAGTTTATTTGTATTAGTTAAAAAATTGGCAGGAACTATATTTGTATGTTACAAAATGATTTTTGGCCTGCTGACAAAACCTGCTACAAATGATTGATTGCTACTCACGTTGTCTCTGTCCACCAAAAAAGTACCTTAGGAAACCAGGCTTGTCAACGGTGTAACTGTACTTATTGTTGAGCATGAAATGGTTCAAAAGATACGTTTGGTAGAAGCCACAGATACGGGCCAGAGATCCAGTCCCTACAGATCTGATATCCAGAGGTTTGATTTCCATTAACAGTAGAATATGGTAGTCACAGCTGGGCTTTCTAAAAGGGAAATTTGATGTGGCTCAGTGCCTGCAGGAATAATTCACAGCAGAAGCCAGGGTAAGCACTTCTAGAGAGAGATGAGAAGCAAAGGGGATTCCTCCTTGCTCCCTCTTTTAAATGACATCGGTGCAGTTTCAGAGCACAGCTGTTTCTCTCATAGTGCGAGAAGTGAAATATAGAATTCAGTATGGCAAATAGGAACATGCAGTGTACAAGACTTTCAAAGAGAATATATGCTACAAAAAAACTATGGTTAAGACAATTAAGTCCCAAGACTGTTTCAAACAGCTCCAGCTTTAGGATTTTTAATTATTAAAATCATGTCACTGAATCAAAAGAGGTCACAAAACCCAAGCTTCTGTATTCTGCTTCAGCTGTAATTATGAAGCAGGAGGTTTGTAGAGGAAGTATGCTTTATATGCTCAGTATCAACTAGCTTGGAACACAATAGGTTAAAAATTATTACAGATTACAAGTAAGTGGTTGATTCTTTAGCACTCTTCCTTCCAGTCACTTCTTGCACTGTATTTTCAGTCATAGCTTGTTTTGACTTAAAAAATAATCAGGGCATAGTTCTGTTTACATGACTCACCAGGTATTCTTTTGGAGCTAAAAAGAAAAATAAATTTAATTACTATTATATAGTACTGCAGACAACTTTCAGGCTGAATTATAATCAAATGTCATTAGGAAACATATGGCATAATATGAGATTGGCTTAACTCCATTATCTCAAGATGAGAAATAAAGCCCAAATATTGAAAGCCTTCAAGAATGCACCTACCTTTGGTTAATAATTCCTTTCAAAAGAGCCCATTTACTTCTCCTGACACTGGGTCCAAGTCTATATCATAGAAACAGGGTCTTGTAGGAAGTCCTGGCATAGTGCTCATCTGGACAACGAAAGTTAAAATGTTAAAATGGAAGCAGCATAGTTTCATGCAGAAGATAAAATACTAAATCACTGCCAAGGACTACGATGGCAACAGCTGATGCAGCTCCTTGCACACGTACATACTAGTTGGATGATGGTCATGTACCATTTTGAAGCATACCATGAGAATTACGAACTCATGGCTCAGTAGACAGATCTGGGGGTTTTGTTTTTTATGATGAGGGTTTAGTTTGGCTTCTGCCTTCGCCAGTGACTGAGCCCAAGATCTGGCAAAGTACTTAGATACCCAGCTGACCAGTTAACTGTTAGAGGAGCGTTCATAGACTTTGCTGTGGTGAGACAATAATTACTTATGGCAGTTTCCTAGTTATTAAAATGAGGATACATGTTTTAATACAACTTCGCTGACTGTAAAGTTTCAGTTGATTACAATTCTTTAAGAGTCTAGAACTAGAAGTGTTAAATAATTAGGAATAATTATTGTTGAGAAGAGAGACTAAATAGTTTGTGGGTTTTGTTTGTTTGTTTTTTTAAACTGGGATAAAGCTTAAATAGAGATGGAGAGGTCAGTTCTCTTGACTGGAACATTTCCAAGGCGTTCAAGTCAGAAGGGCTGTGCAGTGGCAGAACTGAAGCCAGCAAAACAGCTGCCAGCACTACGCCTGCCTCAGGCCAGTCCTCTCCAGTTGTCCCACTGCTGAGTATCCAGTTTCAGAGCTGCAGAACGCAAGGCCGGCGGGGACTACACTTGGCCTGATTTACTAATGTAGCTGACAGGATTTCCCTTTCCCTAACTCAGTGTTTAGCCCTGCAGCACATGTAGGCTAAACATGGATGCTCTACAAAGGTGGGCAACTCATGACCCCATGCTTGGTAGTTCGTGCCAGTGGTCATTAACCCCTTTAATAAAAAATTCAAGGTCTCATCTTCTATCTGCATCATCCAGCCTCAGCTTTCACAATCAGTATTGTTATGCCTGTCTCCATTAGATTAAAGATCTCTTTGGCAACCTCCTATTTTCTCCATGAGCAAGTATTTTGCACACTAATCAAATTACCTCCCAATCTTCCTTTTGATAATAAGCTAAGCAGCAAGGAGGCAAAAGTCTATTGGTTAGGCGTTTTCTGCAGTTCTCAAAACTGTTCGCAGAGTCCCATCCCATTTTCCTAAGCTGATTACAAGTGCTAATACCAGTCCCATATGTGCCGTACCACTGCAGGTCTTGCATGGCTTATGCAGAGGTAAAAATCACTTCAAGTCTACTCTTTGTAATGAATTCTAGGACTGCACTAGCTTTCTGTCAGAGCCGCTGCTTTCCCAGATAGAGAATAGGGGGACTAAAGAGAAGACTCTCATTCCTTGTCTTTGTGTTTAGCAGTATGAATATTTTGCTCTCAAGAGCCAAGGTATTAAGAGATCCAAAGTGCCTGCAAGGGTTTTCCTGTTCTCACCATAGTCACTGCCAGCATCCGGTCATGCAGAGCAAGAAACTTCCCATTTATTTCCATATCACTGAAGAATCATAGAGCTTTGCAGATCTCCACCTACAGATTCAGAGGGCCACAGCAGGAGCTGAGACAGTGACATTAAATAGAGTAGGAGGTGCCATATTGCTGAAAATGGGCCTGACTTTACTATTTCTTGCACTTTCTATTTTGAAAGGAACGGTCAATTTTCCTCCTTTCCTAACCATAGGGCAGCCCACAGTGACTCTGCTATCTATTTCTTAAAGACAGTCTGCTTAAACCCTGAATTTCTATGCAGTACAGGTTAATTTCCATCCAGGCTACTAATTTTCTGTACAAGTGTCTACAATGCTTAATGCACTCCGTTATTTTCAGAGCTGAAGAAATGAACTTTTCCTGCATTAACCTCTTCCCCTTCAATACCACGTGTGCTGAAAAAGAACACAGGGCAATTCACACTATTTACTTACATGAAAAAATTAGACCACATGGATATCATCAACCCCCTTGCAAGACTTCAAATAAAACCACCACCAACTAAGAATGTATTATTGATTGCACTTGTGGAACTTCCGAAAAAAACACCATTTAGGAACTAAAAAACCGGAGCCAAATAAATAATTTGTTTTCAATTCATCAGCAGCACCAGAAAAGAAACCCAACCAATTTGAGTCCAAAGATTTATTTCACTTTCATTATCTTTCATGCTCAAAGTTAAATCTAGATAATCTTTGAAATTATATTTCCTTTAAAACCTCAAAGTATTTCATGAAAGTACAACAGCTTCAACTTTGAGCCAGAAAGGGAAAATCCCAAAACTCAGAAGCTTAGAAAAAATAAAATGTGACATACTTTGTGATTAACTTCAGGTAACAAGAATATGCATGCACCGGCGATTAATTTCACCTCAAATTTCTCATAAAAGCTTCTGCATAGAGTTACGTATTTGCTACATTTTCAGCTCACAGTTCAACGGCTGCTGCCAAAAATTTATTCTAAGGCTAACTTGCTGAATGGGTTTAAAATAGTGATCTGATTCAAAATGCCCTGGATTGCTTCTCAAAAGGACATCCCTTCCCTGGCTTTGTAGACACCACAGAAGAGTGATCTTCATATCCCTAACCAGAAGACTTACTGTTAATTCTGGCAGAATTAACACCATGATTTACTACATGTCCAAGAAAACTTTAGGAACCTGGGAAGGGAGCAGAAAGGAAAGAGTCCAACTTCATAGAAACTGAAGACATCAGAAAGAGAGCCAAAATGTTAGTTTTAATGTCTGAAAACATCTTTCTCTGGTGTAGCTCATTAATGCTGCGTACCCTTTCCTTTTCCGGTGTTTATAAAAAATAAATAAATAAATCATTGTTTGGATTAAATCTTGGTTTGTAAAAAAATGCCATTAATAACAGGAACAAGCATGCTATCTTTCATTTTATCCCAAAACACACATTACTCTTTAAAAAGATGGATGAGCCAGACTTTAATCGTTATTTTATTTATGTTGGGTAATCTGGAAACCTTTACCTACCTTTTTTTTTTTTTTTTTTTTAAGAAAAAAGAATTAAAAGAAAAAGATATCCAATATTTGGCTCTAGCTAGCATTTGAAGGAAGAAGGGATCCAACTCATAAATCAGCAAATTTCATCATCTGAGCCATGCACCCTTAATGCTTTTGAAAGCTTATTAAAACAAACATGTTGCCATGAAGACTTCAGAAAAAGGTTCAGGTCCAAAAAATAAGAAAAAGACAGAGCTGGTTGCTCCAACTGCTCATCCCCTAAAATAATCTAACAAGTTACTTAACATTTGCCCAGAAGAGATTCCCCAGATAAGATTTCCAGTGGATCCTTTCATCCTAACATTCTTTCTTTGGATGCAAACCTGAACGTTAGCTCATTTTGCAGGTAGCTCCTCTTTCATATCAAAGCTATTCCAGGATCCTATATCCAGCTATTCCATTGTAGCTACTCTCTCTCCTCTCAGCTGACATTATGCTCATCATGTCAAAGAACAGAAACTAAAAACTCAAGGGCATAGTGAACTGAATTGTTGGAACTGATGCAGGCTGAACAGCAAACAGATGGTCAGCAAAACCATGAGAACCAAACAGGAGGCGAGATTGACAAATGACTAACAGTACAGGTCAGCTTCACTTTGGAGGTGTCTCAATCAGAAATTGTTTGCTTTGTAAGCTTTGAAGGAGTTGTCTTGTTCTACCCTGCAATACTGCGAAGTGCTTTCATCAGGAATGCAAAGTCACAACGGCAATAGGTGGGCCAAGGATTTTTCCCATCCCCTCTACCAGGCTGCAGTTCCCAGAATCCATTAGCTACAGAGCTCACCCTTTCCTCAAAATCCAGGAAGACAGAGATGTGGGACCTGAGGAGTACACTGGGGGCTTGCTAAATATTAAGTGGTCAGATGGTCTATTTTAGCTTCCCTCTTCCACCTGAAAAAAACCTATTAAGGGCATCTAAGACACTGGACTGTTAAAACACCACCTGTAAATGACAAGGACTCCCCTAATTTAAGATACCTTTTGTAACTGCTTACTGGAATGCACATGAAGTTTTTTTTCCTTGCCCCACGGTTGAGGCTTTCACTCAATCACATACCGTTCCTACTAGCGGATACAGGAATCCAGCACCAACACTGGCCCGAATGTCTCGGATTGGCAGAATAAAACCTGTAGGTGCTCCTTTTTGTTCAGGGTCATGAGACAATGATAAGTGAGTTTTAGCCATGCAGACTGGCAGGTTTCCAAATCCCTGGGAAAGGCAATGAAAAGAGAGAGAGAAGGAAGAGAGAAGTAAGCGAAAAACCAGTAACCTTTCCTGTACACAAATGTAATTGCTGTATTCTGCCATTCTTTGCAAACATCAGACATTTTATCAGGACATTTTACTCCTCACCAACTGCTTCATCCACAGCTTGTCAGATCCATTGACCATTCTGCACCCCCATTCCCTCTCTCTCAAAGTCTCTCCCTGCCCACCATTAAGTATTAAAGAAAGAACCACCATGGCCCCCAGCACATCCAACTAAGAAAAAAATTAATGGTATGGAAGTGTTAGATATACAACCTTGATAACTAACTTACTTTCTACTCTCTTCCCAAAAATGTTAATTTAAACAGCTCAGAATTAAAGTTCTTGTTCAGCTGAGGTGAGTTAATTAAAAATGTTTGATAAATATAATTGCAGGTTGTGAGGAAGTAGCAATTACATGGCTATGGTATTTTGATAGACTTGTAAAGGAATATACAAGAAACATGAAAGTAAGAAACTATATATGCCAGTAGTAAATGGACTGCAAAAGCAAAATTATTCGAGCACACTGTAAACAAAGAATGGCTAGTTCTCACATTGCTCTTCTCTTCAAAGCCCCTTACAGACCTTCATTAATGCAGAAGCAGGTAAAATCACAAGAACGTCATGTAGAAAAGAGTAAAAGCAACACAACAACCAGAAAGCATCTAATTCAACAACCAGATGCCAGGTTCAAAACCTATAAAAGTAGATGTTTTTTCCACAAGAAATACTGTATTTCTTTCCCCAACACAATTGTGACTGCCAAAAATCCACATGGGTTCAAAAACTGATTAGACAACTCAGTGGAACAAGATTAAAAAGAAATCATCAGAGACTATTTAGCACCAGTCTGACCACTTGTAGTTCCCTAATTCCCAAATTGCTGAAGGATTGGAGAGTACAGTAGAGAAAGATCACTGAATCCTCCTGCTCTTCTCTCCCCATACACTATCATAGATGTGCTACTGGGCCAGATGAGTTCTGTCTTCTCCACAAGAAGCCAAGGGCAGTTTCTCTCTCCCCATACCACCTCCTCTTCCTCCTCTGCCATAGCAGCATCCAGTGAGTCCTGGACAAGGACATGATTTGTGTGATGGTTCCCTTCACGCACAGTTTGAACACCACTGTTGAATATGAACATTTTAAATGAAAAGCACCACTGGTATCAGGTGACATGGACGACTCACTTGCTTACTGTACAAGGCGACTTTCTCCTGTGCTTCTGGAAGTAGCTCAATATCACTTGCCCCATAGATCTGCTGTGCAATAAGCCTGATCTTATCTATAACAGGGAGCTAGAAAAAAAACAAAAGACAGGCGAGTCAGTGTGGCCAAACTACGAAGAGCCATAACATCACAGCAACTTCATACGTGTTGTGCAATGCCTGTCTGCAGATACAAGAGCTATTTCCATTTGCTGTAGAACAAAGCTATACAGTAATTTGAGGGTTTTCAGAACAGGTTTCATTTACCTTCTTGCAGTTGTTTCTCTTGGTAAGAGGGCTAAACTAGTCTACTACAGTCAGAAACAAAAAGATACACAACAGTATTTCTTATAAGCTGTGCTTCTATGTTTATTACTCCCGCTGCAAAAGAGACATCTTTATTCTTTCTCAAGTCTAAGTCAAAAAGCAGACAAAAATAATTTGAAGGAATACAAGTTAAAGGTTAAATAAAAGCACAAATAAAACAGGTTAAAGAAGAAAAATTGAAAGCATCTGTTAAAGAGCTAAAATAGACATAATGACATAGCTCTGTACCTCATTAGGTTCTTGAATAGGTGCTTGCTATTAAAGAAGGATTCAGGCCATAACCTGGGAACTAGCAGTGACTTCATTACCTCCAAGTCAACTGTCAAATTTGCTTAAGTACAAATTCATTAGAAATACACACACACACACTCTCTTCCACCCCAACCTGTAGTGTGACTCCACAAGCCTCACTTGCAGAGGGGGCGGGGGGGAAGTTAAAAATGGACAAACTGTGTTCCATAGCCTGTTGTATAGATTTCCATCCTGAGCAACAAGTGCACCCAGAAGCTCTGTGGTAAGGTCAGGTTTGGTCAGGCTTGTTTTAGTCCATGCTCTGACAGGAATGCATGTCTCAAGTTCAAGAAGTAAACTTCCCCCTACCCTGGAACATGGCTGCCACAGTAGAAACCTGTTTGTCATCTCTAACAGAGTCACAGCAGCATCTTTCAGCATCAAAAGTAAACAGTATTTCAGTTGGTAGTCAAAACAGAAACTGACTAACTAGGTCTTTGAGACTGGTGGAATAAATGTTATGTTCTAAAACCAAATTTCTTCTCACTTTCTCAGAGCAGCCTTTCAGACAACCTTCAGCAACATAAGCCAGTGAAACCAACTGATCTCCACCTTACAAAGCACCTCTGTAATACTGCAAGTTCTTACCTCTACATTATAGAGGAATCTGAAGTTGCTGGGTGTCTGCGATGCTCTCTGAACAGCTCGGGCCAGTGCAATCGCTCCTTTACCTCCTTCTGCCCAGTGAGTGCACTCCACAGCATCGAACGCTCCTGCTTCCTTTGCCAGTTGTACTACAAGGGCCAGTTCAGCCTTTGTATCTGTTCTGTAAGAAGAAACGTTTGCACATTTGTACCAGAATGCACACACAGTACATAAACTGTTTGTTCTAACTGTTCTTCACTCTTGTTAACAACGTCCAAAAGCTGTCCAAAGAAATCACAGAATCCAGCCATGAGGAAGCTGCTGAGGGGCTATCCACCACAGCCTTCTCCACCTTGGTGAAGGAAGCTACTCCACAGAGGAACAGACAGCAACAGGTAGCTCTGAAACTACGCGCAGAAACCCATGACTACTGACAGAGCAGCATTCCAGACTTTCTGTCATATCTGTCTTGTATCGGCAATGCAACTCCTGTTTTCAGAAGCAAATTCAAAACGGCGTTAGTATTGCTGATTTAGAGGTGCTATATCATGTGTACACAACAAGCTAAACCCCGTTATTTCTTTAAGTCACTCAATATGCATTTACTTCAGATGAAGAATCCTTAGCTGGCTACTCCACTTCAGCTGGCATCAGCTCTAACACACCAGTTCAAAGCCCTTCTACTTGCGTAGAAAGGCCACACACAGATTCTATTTCCTGTGCAGTACAACATGCAGAGCCCAAAATGCTTCTTAGCAGGGCATAATTATTCCATACAGCAGACCATTGAACACAGTGTGGTCGACAGCACAGGCACCTCACCATCTATTACAAACTTAGATTCCACATCGTCACAGGCACCTTTTGTCCACAGTAATTTGGCCAGTCAGGCTGTAAGTGATGGCAGATAATAGTCACTGATTGTAAAATCCTAAGATAATTTAAACTAAGGAATGCATTTGAAATGACTAAGCAGAGCTCCCCTATTTATTCAGCATCTTCCAACAATGCAAAATGCTGCAAACAATACATCCACAGTACTGAAAACAAGAGTTTGTGTTAAACATAGCATATAAAGTGCCACAATTTTATTCCCATGCATCACTTCCATCTACCAGCTCACTTACTTGAAAGCATTGACAGCCACTACTACTGGGACACCAAACATCCGTGCATTTTGGATTTGCTTGTTTAGGTTACTACAGCCTTTTGCCAACAGTTGAAGATTCTGTAAAGAAGACAGCAAGCGGGAAGCACATTTTATCAGAGGCAGTGAAATTTTTGTTCCAAATCCACTACGTCCACAGCTAATGATAAAAATGTCAAAATGGAAATGAAACAACAAAGACAAATCCCTAGTGCTGCTTTCTGAACAGTCCAGATCAGTGCATGCTCTTGGATGGAATACAGGAAGAGGAATGACTACTTCTAATGATCACTGGTTTCAGCTGCCAAGCCAACGTAAGAGAAATCACTTTTTATCGTTTTTTTGTTAGTTTTAGTAAGTTAATACCTGTGCTTATTAACTCCCCACAGTAAAGCCTCATTTTCCTCTCTGACACATTCCTCTTTATGTATTAAATATCATTAGCAGTGAATTTCGTGACACTTGTCTGAAGTCTGTGGCAACAGCTTGCAGTTTATACATATTTGCATTTTGTAGCATCAGAGATTATTCATGGAAATCCAGACATTTCATCCCTTCCTATGCAAAGAATAATCCATACAGAAGCTCCACAAGTGAAAAAGCTGCAGCAACGTAAAGAGAGCCAGACCAATTATCCAAGTGTACACAATCATTCAAGGCACAAGGATAGAAGCTGAGACTTCAGCTCACTTTCCTCTCCGCTTGCAAAGGGGGAGGGGGATAAAAACAAAAACTGCTGCTGCGAAGAAGAGAGTAATTAGAGAGGCACTCTGAATATTTTCAGAGACAAAATTTCAGCCAAGCAATTACTCCATACTGAGATGGTCAGGGGACACAGAGTAGATATTACTATGAAAAATTGAGCACACAGACAATTGCATGAGCTCAGGAGAAACAAAAAGGCTCTGAATACTGGCTAGGTCAAGTACAATAAATGCTTGAAAGAGCAGAGCCAAAGTAACATCATTTAAAAACAAACAAACAAAAACCCCCAAACAACAACATTACAGCTTGTATGAGGAAGCATTTCCCTGGCAGCTAAAGAATTAACACACTAGCTATCCAGGCATGCACTGCATGACAATATTGTGTCATGACCACAGTTAGTTGGTCAACTGTCACAATAGCTAAAGAAAGTTACCTCTTCCATGTACTCCTTCGGTAAAGGTACCCCAGCAGTGACCTGGGAAAAAAAAAAAAGAAAAATAGAAAAAAGATGGAACCCCATAAGATTTTTATCCATGACAGCAATTTGTGCTTGATTCTTATTAAACAGCATCAAGATACAACATGCTACTCCAGGCTGATCCTTTTTTCTAAGAAAAAAATAAAAGGAAGTATAAAAAACTGCAAGATTCACTCACAATATAACAAATGACTGACTGTGGTAATATCACAAGTGCCTCAGCATACAAGCACTTGATTAGGACAATAAAACAAGCAGGTGTGTACCTGTAACATACTACAATGAAGCAGCTTACAAGCAACAGGGACGTATGCAAACATTTACAGACATTTACAACTGCAAATCTCAAGACAATTACAAGCACATCAAACCCTACAGGGCTTTAAAAGACTGGATCAGAACAACAGTAACAGCCCCTCAGGCCTAAAGGAAACCTTGCCTAGTACTTACTGCAGGCCCTCCTCCATGCATTTTCAGAGCTCGGACCGTAGCAACTAACACCACCACATGAGGCCGGAGACCAGAATAGCGGCACTTAATATTAAAGAATTTCTCCATGCCTATGTCTGCACCAAATCCTGCTTCTGTAACTAGAGTAGAAATTAAAAGAAAAGAAGCTTGTGAGAGGTTGCTGGGTGGAGAAATCATGCTCTGATTACATAAACCAGAAGCTTCTTCCCAGACAAAAAACCCAAAGACAGTCACGATAAAAAAAAGGCAGATCCCTCCCTGCAAAACAAACAAACAAAAAGCAAACAAAAAACCCACCACACACACTTACCAACAAATCCCTCTTTACCCACAAGCTTCAGTGCTATTTTGTCTGCCAACACTGAAGAATTCCCATGTGCAATATTGGCAAAAGGTCCAGCATGAACAAACACTGGTGTTCCCTAGAAAAGGGGGGGTGTGGGAGAAAGAGAAAACCAGAGGGTACAATTTAGCCAATCTGCAGCATTTCAGGAGCTAAGTACTATAGTACCTGAAAGTAAAGAAAAACACTTTTAGAAGACAGATCTTAAAGCCTTCTGATCAAACATTTGTTATCAGTAATAAGGACTACAGGGCAAACAGGATTATAATAATCTGCACAAGTGGAGATATTAATCCACTTAGGAAAAGGATGGCTAAATCCCAGCAACTCTTTGCCATTCTCCTGTATCCACACCATTTAGATTCCCAAAACACTTCCTGGCATTAAAGACAATGGAACAGAGACACAGCAAAATTTAGTGCATTTCCTTAAGGTCATCCCACATGCCAATGGCAGACCTAGAAAGAAACTAGTCTTCTCCCCTAGCCCTGAACCTTAGGCAGGAAACCACAGTAAACGGAGCCAACTCTAAGCCGAGTAAGCCCACGCTTATTTGTGATGAATGAACTAAACTGGTTGCTTCTTGGCTCTGAGAATGCACGTATAGCAAATCATCTGTGCTCACCTCTAGTGTCTGCATGAGGTTTGGTTTCACAGCATCTTTCATCAAGACAGCCAGAGCACCAGTCACTCCCTAAAAGAAAAAAAGGGCAATCAGTTTCCAGACGTAGCGAGACCTTGAGACAGTTCCTATGCAGTGTCAAGGCTCTGCTTTTGTCCTGGTGAGCTTTCAGGACCAGAACCCAGCAGTTGCTCTAGATAGAACTAACTCTAGTCAAGGCAAGGCAGAATAATGACCTTTACATTCTTGTAAGAGGATCTGTGATTTCTGCTGGGGGCAGCCTCTCGGTTGTGACCTTGCTTGGCTATCACCTTGTAGTGAAGGCATAAAGAACAATTGCTGTTTCAATGCTATAGCAAGGTTAGTAAACAATGGCAGCAAGAGAGTAACCCTTAGGTACGCATGGTTTACTGTAGCCCATTCAGTGGCACAAAGCAATGTTCTTAGATTTTGCAGGTAGATTTGTCTTGGACTTTTTTCCTTCCTCATTTCAGCAACTAGGCTCTACATACTGGCCTTAAAATGTCGTAACAAGCTGCTACATCCTGCCCAAGTTTCTTGAGCAGAAATAACTTTTAAAGTGAACCTCTGTGCTCGTGAGAAAGACCAGGCTGACATCATGAAAGGCAAACACTAGAGCCCATGTTTCCTCTAAGGTGTAGCAATATACCCTGCTGCAATTCTGCTTCCTGCAAAGTGAAAACTTGTGATTTCATCTGCATTTGCTTTGGGAAGAGAAAATGAGGGTTTGGTCATCCTTATGACTGACACAGTCCAGTGGAAACCAAACCAGCTGTTACCCAGCACTTGCAAAAGTAACTAGAATTGCTATCGTGGGTACTGAGCCAAATGTTCACAGCAGTTATGAAAACCTTGAACCACATTTCTTTTTCTTTCCTTTTAATTTCAATTGGATTGCAGCACTCAATTAAATGAAAGTTATTTTTTAAAAGACATTCACTGCTTTGTTTCATTAGTTTCAATCTTGCCACATGAAAGCTTATTTAACATTTAATGGATAAGCTTTAAACTTCAGTCATCTCCAGAATAATGAAAACTACAGAGCAAGATTTCCATGGCGACATTTCAGGCCTGTGTCACTCAACGGCACTTCAATACATCCCATCTCTAAAAACCTGTAATCAGTTTTTGACTCCATATTTCTTCCCATTTATTTTGTGCTTCTTGGTAGCACACTCATGACATTGGTTGTATCACAGCAGAAGGACCCAGACATCTTACTGTGCCAGTCTGGTCTCTGTAATCACCACATTTCTGCCTGCATGAGGACTATGCAACACAGTCCTAACAATGCAAGCCAATGACTGCCATCAGTGCAAACATATAACGTTCAAGAGAACCTGTTGCACAGGTCTGATACCATCCTCCATTCTGCAGTTGCAATGGACAAAATTAAATATAATTAGATTTATTAAAAAAAAAAAAAAAAAAAAAGGTAAAACAAATCTTGACATGAAAGACTTCTATCACCTGGGCTCTACATAAATCTCAAAGCAATTCCCTACTGAAGCACCATCTGCCTCCACTGCTGATGGGCAGCAGCAGAGACTCCCTTTTTCCAGAACGGGGTTTAACTCAGATACTTAAGGTGGCAGCATGCTAGCAGTAGGAATTAAAATCTCAAAGCTGCCTACAGAACTTTGGCACATGCCCTCCCTCATTCCCAACAAGTGTCTCACATAAGGACATTTACAGATAAATGGTTCCCAGCGTAGCCCTTTTCCTGCAAGGCCAGAGTCAGGCCATATTGCTAATCTACTGTTTCTTTAGCTTATGCTGGGACGAAGTAAAATAAACCAAAAAAAAACCCAAACACACAAGAAAACAAGAAAACCCACAGCAAGATAGCAAGAGCTGGGTAAGCCTTAGTGCTGTGTCCCACCTTGCTGAAAACACAGGTCAGGATACCCACCCTGTGGATTCTTCCTACGCCACTGGAAATGTTCATTCAGAAAATGCAAGACAAACCTGATTAACACCACATCATGCAAATTTGTAATATTGTTGTCTTTTGCAAAGCAGGCTGTGAAATATCTACTATACAGGACAGCAGTGAGCACCAATATCATATCTCTATTGACTAGTGCAACAGTCCTGAGCCTGTTCTCTGTCTTGAGGCCAAGTGGCAGGGCACAGTTCACATACAGGGCTCAACTCCCCTTTCCTTCTCCAAACAGGGTTGCCATCTTCAAAACATTTATTGGAAGAAGTGTCTGGGGCACAGGCTATTCGC
This sequence comes from Fulmarus glacialis, assembly GCF_000690835.1. NCBI lineage: Eukaryota > Metazoa > Chordata > Aves > Procellariiformes > Procellariidae > Fulmarus > Fulmarus glacialis. The sequence continues at coordinate 29,326 of NW_009224007.1, read as the reverse complement.
CTGAAACCACAAGGAAGCACCATTTGGGAGAGTGCTAGCTGACACACTCCACAAACATGCCAAGAACTGCACTGATAATTATTGTATGGACAGCTGCAAGACAGTGCCGCAGCTTGCAACTGCTCCTTAGGGCTGCTTTACATACCGGTAATAGACATCACCAGCGCTACTACATTCAGCATTTCATGCAGTGGAAATAAAGGATTTGTGTCCCTCATCAAAGGCTTCCTTACGGAGACCTTGCACTTTTTGCAAAGGGTTTGGCATTTATAGCATTCACAGCCTCCCAGAATAAGATATTTCATCATCTGTAATTAAATCTGCGGGAGCCTTTGTTCCTGCTCAATGTTTTCCTCGCTCCAGGGAGCCTGAGAAACAGGATGGCCAGCAGGATGCATTTTGAGTTCTTCCGATTCATAAACATGCTTTTTAACTAGAAGCCACCATGTATTCCCCCATTAATTCCTATGGTGCTAGCTTCAACTTGACACACAGCACATCACACAGGACCCTTTGTCCCTGCCCAGGTCACATGCGCACACACACACTCTCTGGGTAAGGTGCTAGCCACACTGAAGTAAAAAACCTTCATTAACTCCAGGGTCTAAGACTTCATCTTTGATCTTCTATATGCTAAGGTCTTTTCTGTACAGAACTGTCTCTATGCTTTTCAATCCAAGGACTTTCAGAAGTAATACGAAAAAGCATTTAAGAACTGAATGACTCTCTTACAAGGTCATCCGCTGTCACAGGTTCTCCTCTCTTGCTGGAAGCTACTACCATTCTGCCCAGACGCTTTTTCATATCATCCAACCCATCAGAGAGTGCTAGAACTGCCATGATTTCACTGCTCACCGTGATGTCAAACTGAGCCTGCAAGAGATGGATAAAGAACGTGAACTCATCAAGATTCACTAGCAGCAGTCCTTACCTCCATTAAATTCTTGAAACAAGGCCAATCATCACCATCATAACAAAAAAAAAAATCCTACCAGAAATACAAAAGAAATCCAAAGCATTACTCTCAGAACATACTTCATTTAATTTGGCCATTTTAAACTGGATTTTTTTTTTTTTGCAAAATTAAGTAAAAACTACTTATTCCATTGCTATTACATGACTTTCTCCTGGCACATACATTAGTGATTCATGTAAGAACGCTTAACGCTAACAAATTACATTTTTGAAGACTGAGCTTACTAACTCATCTGACTATCACTAAACAGTACAGTAAAAGACTAAAAAAAAAAAAAAAAAAAAAATCAGATTCTATAGGAAACGAAGGGTAGAATTTATCTGACATAATGCAGACACCTCCATCAAAGCTAAGCACCCTAGGGACATTTCAAGCCAATAGAAAGAGGCTTTTCTGAGCACAATTCATTTGAACTATTAATTTGACAGTTACTTATGAGATGAGAGGAGTCACAGCCCAGATTGCCTATTTCACTCTATTGATTATATAATGAATCTAGACAACAAGCTCAGATACTCTGTCTAGTTTTGGCCAGATACATCCCACCCAAAGCAGCTGCAGTGATGAAGATTAGCCATTGTCATGCATCACATTTACAGAGGGCACTTGTGTACCACTGTTATTATGCCACAGTCATCCCAGTTTGGGAAGCCAACATTCAGGAGAGAACAGGGAAGGAGGGAACAGACAATAAAAATAAACACTGCACTGGTAGCAAATTTAACTGCTTGGTTGAAGGGACTTTTTGCTTTCTCTTTAACAAGGTACTGGTAAAAGGTGGAAATATCTGGAGTGACAGAAACTTGCTTTAGGACCACATTTTTCAGGCCAGAAAAGGGAACAATTACCGTTCGTGAGAAGCCTTTTTCTGTAGGAGACTGTCCAATAGTAATTTTCCTAAGGAACCTGTCATTTGTGTCCAGTACTGCAAGGAACGCAGAGAGAAAGATGAGAAGTCACGTTGCAAGTCATAAGTCACATCTATGCCCTATTACAAACACTCAGCTAGATCACCTATGAAGAGAGGATGGCAGTTTGAGATACCATCCTCTCCTAAGGAATGGCAAGTGCTACTCAGCTGATTCTTCCCCAAAATTGAACTGCAACAAAGTTAAGATACCCACAGTCACGTGCAGACCCTGCACTTCATGCAGAGGGAGTCTACCTCCCTTTGTGTGCATTAAACACAAGTCCAAAGCCTCTCTGAAAAACAGAGCTGCTAGTATTATTCCAATTGCTTTTTCACCATAATTAGTCAATGTGAAATTAGGAAATTATTACAGCCAAAAAGAAATAAAATTATCATTTTATAAGTTAAGTGATAAAATGGTCAGATTCTACCATTTAGCAAGAAGAGTTTCACACAGCCCTATTAACTCAAATTATCTTGGAAACACAAACTATCGAATACTGGCTTAAATTTGCTGTTCCTTACTATCTGCTTGAAAAATTCTAAGTATTTTATAAAATATTTCCCATGAGGCAGACTACTTTAGCCCCATTACAGGCTACAAAGCAAATTTTGGAGAATACATTTCACACTGTATTTTAATAAAAAGAAGAAAAAGCAATACTCTTGGGGTCTAAATCAGAAAAAAATGTCCATTTTTGAAATTTCCTTTGCTAGTGAAATATTAAATCTGCCAGACCAGAGACTGATCTCACCTTCAGGTATCTTTAAAAACCTTTTAAAAATCTGGCCTTTATTTGCTGTCAGTCCCCAACAGAGCAAGCGAGCAGATTAAAACTGCCCACTTTTTAGTTTAATCCCAGAGCAGAACCCTCTCCTTGCTCACAGAGCTTTCTCAGTCAGGTAAAAAGGTTGCTGGCTACGGTTGCCAAACTCAACTCCCTCAGTGACTGACAAATCCAGAAACACAAACTTGCACCAATTAGTGAAGTCTTAATCTTTGTGAATTCAGAGCAGATTCAAGTCCCTGAGTCAGACCCTTTAGAAATGCGATCCCAGCTGCAGGCATCTATCCCACCAAACACTCAGAAGGAGAGGCCAGCCCTGCCCTCTTTCCCATTTTCCCAGGAAACGCAGTTCCTGCTGCACTTGCAAACCTCCCTTTTGACAGACATTTTGTTTCTTAATAATTCTTTCATTTAATGGCTCTTGTACCTCTTTGCCATGTTATGGTGCCTGGGTCAATGTCCAATCTCACAAAGAAGTTTACTTCTTCCTTTGTCAAAGTCGTAGGATCAGTTTTGTTAATGCCCAATTTCTAGGGGAAGAAAGGACAAATAAAAGAAAAAAAGGTATAATGAAAAGATTCACAGAAATGAACCTTTCACTAGAGCAATGAGCCTTCGGCAGTAGCACATGCATATTCAGAAATAAGGAGGGGCTGCCTTTTTGGTGCCCCTTCTCTGAGACCCCACAACAACATAAGATGATCCATATCAGTGTGTATTTGGAAGCAGAGCTTGCTGCTGGCCAACTAGTAAAGGGCAAGGCAGACAACAGAGCTCATTAGGGCAGATTGTCACCAAGTGTTGTGCAAGGCATCTATAGAAAGAGTAAGAGAGAGAGCTCTGCAGTTCCTTACACGCCTTGTTCTAATCATTAGTCTCACATGCTTACATCCATTTCTCATTAGTTTGCCTAGGGTCACTGCACACAGCCATACGTATTTAAAGACACTGCTTTCAGCATGCTGGTTAAGCAGCACAAAGGAGGAATTAAACAATTCAGTCACAAGGCTGTCAGCATCCCAGAAAGCTGATCTTGAACATACTGAGAGGATGGGCAGTTTGCCAAGTTGCTTAATTGAGAGAAGAATTATCTCAAGAAGCCCTATACAAGCGCAAGCTCAGGAATGAGGAAAACGATTGAGTTGATTTATGAACGAGCAAGCTTTTTTTAATTAGCTAGACAGCTAAGTCTTATTTTTCTCCTGAAGAACAGCAGGGAGGAAGAAAGTCTGTTCTCTTCCTCTTCAAGCATATCATTTAGAAAAAGAAATAAACAACAACAAAAAAAAGACGTCATCTTTCTGGAGTATTAGCATCCCGTTCACATCTCGACCTTTAATAACCAGAGTGGTTAGGGTAGAATTCTCTCAGCAGTCCGTCAGGAACACCAAGCAATACAATGTAGCTTCTTTGCTCAGCAGTGGAAGCAAACCACACATTTTCTAATGGTTGAGACATTATAGCCAATTAATAAATCAGAGTTTTATCTTCCTAAGTAGTCTAACTATTGCTCCTGACTTCCAAATGGGCAACTAATGTAGCCTGAATACTGTAGAAACAGGTTTGTACTTTGAAAGAGCTTAGCAGGCCCCAGGCTGTCCTCCTAGCCAGAAGATTCAAGCCCAGTGCAAAACTATTCCTGTTAAACCTCATTTTTGCAGAAGTCAGGGACACATGTTAGTTCACATTGATTTCTGAGGATCAGAGGAGCTATGGTCTGCTCAGGGACTGCCATTCAATGACAGGGCTACTCATCTAACTGGGAATTTTTTTGGGGGGAGAGGAAGAGTGGGGAACTTAGGGGACAGGTATTTTTTCCATTTTTCCCCGTTTCCTCAATCTGGATAAGACAAAAAATTCTCTATGTTCTCTTTTTGCTGAATTTTATAAATTGCCTTTTTTTGTGCTGCATTATCTATATAGCTGTCACATGGGAACTATTCATCTCTAGCTGTAACTGGGTGTAAGGTACAGAGACTGATTCTGGTTCTTTCTTAAACTGCATTAAGGACACTGAATTGACACCATTAATAAAGGGCACTAATCCCTTTGCCTCTTCCCACTGCATTACTCATACAGCGCATGATAAAGAGAGTTACATCAATGATTCTTCCCCTTGGGGCTGCATCTCACCGTTTTCTGAAAGAAGGGCTACAACACTTCTGCACACTCTATGTAAAAAATAAATGCCAGCTGAATGACCTAGAGGACCACACGAGGATTTCTGTAACGTAGCTCTGCCTACGTTAAGGATGAGTAAATGGAGCAGAACCAGAAACCAATGCGAAACCAGTGAACTTACCTGTAGTCTTCGGATCTGAATGTCTGAGAACTTCCTAACACCATTGACAGAAGGCACCAAACGGTTGTAGAGAGCCTTGCAGAATGAAACAGGTAGTTAATTAGCACTGCTGGCACACCCAAAAGATCTTGGCCAAAGGGGGCTGGGCTCAAATACATCATAAGGAAGGATCGCACCTGGTCAGTCTGAGTTAGCTCATGGAATATACGTGCGTCGACAGCAGCAGCGACCAGGTTGTTGGCTGCAGTGATAGCATGGATGTCACCAGTGAGGTGAAGGTTAAACTAGAGGAGATAAAACATATCAGTTACCTCATCCTGCTGCAATTTTCATCTATTTCATTTCGTCGTAGACAGATGGAAAGAGAAGTATTAATAGCAATGTTAAAGTGGGTGAGGGTGGAGGGGGAGAGATTGCTCAGTGTAGTATGTGGAAGAGAGGAAAGAATTTCTCTAAAACAGAAAAATGCCTCCCCCACATTGATGTCATTTTACAAACTTCCAGAACGAAGCTTCCAAATAAAAAGTTTTTTTTTTTTTTCCACAAGAACAGTTCTCACAGTTCTTGACACCTGAGAAGACCATGGTATGACACATCTGCTTTGCTCCTCCTTCACCTTCCTTCTGACCCACTCTCATTATTTGCACAACAGGTTTCACACATACATTAGTTGAAGCTGCTGCTGCGCCCACAAAGATATCTTTTGAGCTAAATTGAAACTATCAACCTTGTGTAGTGCTAGCAGTAGAGCTGTGGTTGCACAGAGCTCTGCATAAGCTAACCACTCAAACACACAGTATTGTAGGCAGAACTTATAGACCACGTACTACACAGTGACACTGCTAGTAGTTTTCTTGGTTCTACCTCATTAAAAGATAGTTTGAGGGGGTTTGACTACATGAGTTATCTGGCTGCACTGTAGGTATACTCACAAATGGCTTGGTATATATAGCTTACGTGACAAACTTGCATTACGGCAGGGGACTAAGAGGTATGGTTAAAACAATCATTTTCCTCTGTAGCAGAGCAGCAAAGGAGAAAGATGAAAAGGGGACATTAGAAAAGGTGATATGACAGAAGACCTTACAATACCATTTGTTGAAGCCTTGCTACTGTGGTCTTAAAAACCAGATAGCTAAAAGCAGAATGCAGCTAGTCACACACTGATTATAAATCCTTATTAGTAAATGCTAATTGTTGTCTCATTCTACGTACATGCAACAAGAAGCAATTATTACTACCTCAGTTCTGCAGTATGAACTCAAAAGTTTTTCACTTGCTAATCTTTTCCTAGGATGAAAGCTGCATGCAGAAATATCAAATGATGTATCAAGGTCATTACTGTAACTAGTGACTCCAGATACTTCAATTTTATGAGACATGCATCAATTAAAACACCCCCACAAAACTATGTGTATTTATACCACGTGGGTCATACTTAAAGAAAGTCCTTTCAGCCAGCTTGGTTCCAAGAGTGGGGCTGTTACCCACTGCTGCACAGAGTCAAGTATTTTGGCTTGTCTTATTAACACTCCCAAAGAGGAGATTATTTTTCCTGTCACATCTATCATTCACACATGTTCTTGGCAGCTGACTAAATCAATATTCTGCCTCCTTAACATTTTTCTCTTTTATGGACTTGCTGCATCAATTGGAACAAACAGCCCTTTTGGTAATTTCTGCTTTTATTCCTAAAATTGCCCTGTGTCAATCTATAGTGCATGAGACAAAGGTAGAATTCTACAGGCAATTACTTTGAGAGTTGAGAGAAGCACGAGAGCACGTGCTACACGTGCCTTTCAATTCCCTGCCCCCAGACACGGGATTTTGCCAAGTCACGTCAGAAATATGCTGCAGTGCCAGTCCCCCACAGGCTGAGGTCTTGGCATTACTGATTCCCACTTCCCTCTTCCCATTTCATGTTAGTAATCTAAAACACAAGTACATCAAAATAGCTCACAGAAAGAGTCGGTGACCACCGCTGCTGACAGAACTACTTAATATGCTTCCAAAACATATTAAGTCATTATCATCTTCATTTCAGCACTGGGAAAAAAAGGCACAGGATGTACTTTGCTCAAGGGTATACAGCAACTCATGGCAGAGAAGGGGAGGGAACAGAGGAACTGGGAATTCCCAGTTCCATGAAGTTCCCTGACCATGCAGGCACCCTTCTGAAACAACCAAAGATGTTATCTTTTTTTTTTTTTTTTAAAAAAAAAAAAAAAGCTTTGCTGAAATCAAGTATCCAGTTCTTGGGAGTGCTACACTGGGCCATAAACAAAAAAGATTTTTTAAGTTATCTGACTGGACTATCTCTTCAAGGTCTGTGAGCTATATGAGCAATGAGACTTTGTATAAAGAATTACCTCTTCCATGGGGATAACTTGACAATAGCCACCACCTGCAGCTCCACCTACAGAGAGACAATAGTCAAATCATGCAAATAAAGGTCTCTCTAGCCCAGAATGGTATTACATGTGTTTGCTTAATGGCTTTAAGAAGGCAGCTACTGTCGAGCAACTTGGTTTAAATCCCAGCACAGCACTTGAAGACAACACTGAAGAACTTACCCAAGGTTTTTCTTTCTTAAAAGAAATGCAATTGTAACTGGGAATTATGTAAGACTATAATGCAGCAGAATAAAATCTCCAAATGCCATCTTTCCCCATTTAGTCCAACTGCAAGCAACAGAACAGCTCATACCTTTTATACCAAAGGTTGGCCCCTGAGAAGGCTGCCGAACACAGGCAAAGACATTCTGGTTAAGGTGTGCTCCTAACGCTTGAACAATCCCTCTCCCAGGGGAGTAGGAGTTATCCTGCAGTGAAAAAGCAGAACAGACACAATTAAACCCTTGCAGTGGGTGAGACTCAAAATACTTACAGGGATAAACAGTCACCCAGTGATTGCAGTTAATGCCAATGCAAATTCTGCATTGGCTCAGACTTCAGCTAATCTTCATCAGTTCAAAACTGGAATGAGACTGGCAAATTATCACATAACTGCCTAAGACTTTCCTCTGAAACAACATGCTAGTTACTGTTGAAGGCAGGCTACTAGACTAGGAGAACTTTGACTACAATCCAGTTTGCCCTTCATAACCCTAACCTGCAGACCAAAATAATTCATCTCCAGGAGAGAAATGTTAAACCACATTCCCACTATTTGCCAGAAGAGATAAATCTATTTCCCAAACCACTAGATTTTCACAGTGTCGTTTACTAAAACCCAGAGCACCCCATACATTCACCTTACCAAAAGTCAATACAACGACAAGCCATGCTAGTAAAATTTCTTTTCACCTTGACATCATGTAAGTGGTGGTACTAAGGAAGTACCTACCCAGTAACAACAACATATTTGCCATCTGGCTGGTTCTTCAGCCGTTTAAGAACTGACAGATGAACCTTGGCTTTAGTTTGGCCGTAGAGTTCCATCTCATCAGGGAGCAGGCCAACTTCTTTTGCAACTTGATCAATGGGCTTGGGTATGCAAGACTGCGATATTTCAATATCACTTAAAGAAAGAGAACAAGGTCAATTTGTAAGTCAAAGACTTCTCACAAATTTGCCACTTCTGGATGGCATAAACTACAAACACCTAAACACCTAATCTACATTTTAAAAGGGAAGCTTTAGCCCCTCCTAGTTAAATGAATCAATCAGACTGATACTGGCTACATTAGAATAGACACATCCTCAGAGCTGCCTTTTTTTTTTTTTTTGAAAAAAACAAACCAAACACAAAAAAACCCTCACCAACTCTACCCCCACTCCTCCCAGCCCAAGAATGCCTTTTTGTAGGCAATGTGTTATGCTCCCTTTTGGTATTTTGTATATTTTCAACTGCTCCTTGGGGACTTGACACCAACAACTCCTACTTCAAGATGATAGGTTTTTGCCATGTCAGACTGAAAATTTTCCAAAATACAAGTGTTTCACTATTTGCTGAATCAGCAACTATCTAGTTGGCCTAAGGAGTCTGGAAGTCCATGTTTATGCCTTAATATTACCAGGATGACCCAAGCCTACACTTCAACATATGTGTCACAGCACCACTGCAGGTTAGCTCTGCTCCCTTAGGAAGCCTTCACAGTGCTTTCTCTCTACTTCTCTCCAAACTTCAGTGCCAGCTACACTCTACGTACATGTATGCCCTGTATTATGCAAAGCCTGGGAACAGAAGTGAATGCTATACTGCACGAATACTGCCAGTGGCTTCATTTGAAAGCATTACCTTGGAACAGGCATCTTTAGGGTAAGCTGGTTATATTGGATGTTCCATTTTCCAGGCTGGAACTTCTCCAGAAAACGCTGCGCACTCTCCACTGTGCTCTAAAATGAGTATGAGAATGCATTATAGCAACCACCACTGTATGAACCATGCTGGTTAACAAAGAGACTCAGAAAGGTTTTCCCCTCCCATTTGTCTCAGTTTGGGATTAACATAAAGTGCTTTGATTAAAGCATTTGCTAACAATCCAAAATGAGAGCTCGTAGTTTTCTTAAAAAGAAAAAAACCCCACCATATCTATCTATCCATCCATCTACCTACCTACCTTTCAGTGTGCTGGATTTTTTTGGGGTGTTCTGTGCCAGCAGGGTTTCTTAAGCAAAGCAGGAAACAGAGGGAGCTGGCTTATACTGTTACTCTCCTCCTTTTTATCGAATCACCCTATGGATAGTTTTAGAATGCAGCCAGAGTATTGTGAGACAAGCCTGTTTCTCACCGTTTTGAGAGACCACACTCAAAAAACCACCCCCCCAAAAAATCCGAACCAAAAAACCCTCTGTCCTAGTATTTCCTTAAAGTCCATTTTCTTCCTCAGTTAACTGAATCCAAATTGTTTGGACTAGAAATTGTAAATCCTAACTAGACCGCTGTAAGAGCAAGAAGGAAGCACCTGTTGCTTTGGTAGCATGCTGATGGTCAGCAGCAACATATCCCAAAGGCAAACGTAGAGGACATGACCAGCAGTCTCACAGTCTGCCCACATACCTGCATTAACATGGCCACAGTCATAGGCCCAACGCCACCAGGAACTGGGGTGATGTAGGAAGCTTTTTCCTTTGCTGTACTGTACGCCACATCTCCTACAACTCTTTTTCCACTGGCCTTTGTGCTGTCTGGGAATTTAAGGAAAAAGTAAGTTACACATCACATTTCACCAAAATAACAGAGGAGGCAGCACTGACTGAAGCTGAAGTCTTTTGCTCTATCGGACTAAACAAAACAGAAGCTGAGTACCCAGGAAGCAGTGAAGAAAAATAAGAAGTTAAAACAACATTACAAGATGAAGCTGTTGTCATCATACTTCACCCAGAGAGTGCTGACAGCTCATGCAACATATCTTCCCATTAAGCGCAATTTATCTTCAGTCAGATAGAACTCCCTTTCCTTGAGGATGCCAGTGTTTTCTCAGTGGCACATGGCCCACAGGGCAGTCTGAAGATGACTCCAGACTTGCAGGGGGACCAAAGCACAGACCAAGTCTTACATCTGTGCGATAATAAAAGACAAATGGGACATACAATAGAGGTGTCACTTGAACCATCCTCTCACAGCTCCTGCTGTATTGCTCTGAAGGATTAGTACAGCTTCCAGTTTAAAGGAGATAAACCAATGGTCTAAAAGAAGTGAGAGAAGAAACATGGCCGACTTGTTCCAACAACCCAGGTTTACATTTGCTCTGTTCCATTTTGGAGGACATCTAGGCCTTACTATTGAATAAAATCACCTGCCTTTACAGAAACTGAAGACAGAAAGTGCTGAGCTTTTCAATTACTCATTGCCATTCTAAACACGGACCGGTAAATACTGCAATTCACAGAGATCAGAGTCTTGTCAAAACAAACCTCATAGGTGGCTTAAGAGAGCTCCAGTAGAATAATCTCCTTTCTCTCTGGCAAAAAAAACATTGCTATATCCTGCTGCACTACATGACCTGACAATTCAGAAGCAGATATAGTTCTTTTTTCCAGTGGTGACCTTTAAGCTCACCCATAAAGAGAGAAAAAGACAAAATGCATTAGTAAACTAGCACAGTCATCTAAGGAACTCGCTGATTATAGACACAGCATATCAAAAAAAGAAAATTTAAGTTTCTCCTGGAGTGTCAGATCCTCATTTCAGATACGAGGACTCTAGGGAACTTTTAAGCCGTGTGAAAAAGCTGAAGATAGATTTTAATGTTGTTACACTGAAATATTATATTGGATACAGTAAGTGTATGTTTGAACAGTACACAATCAATAACTGTACATACATTTGGCAAGGGGAGGAGTGGAAGAGAAACCAAACTCCTAAACAGCTGATTATGTTAAAATCAAAGAGGGAACAAAAGCAGCTCCTGCCAACACTAATTTTTAGCTGCATTGTTACTGACAATTACCAGCTTGGATGTTTTGCTCTGTTTGTGTTTTAAGCAACACTTCTCCCTAAAGTTCAAATCTTGAACATCACAGCTGTTAAACAGTCAGCTTTGCTGCCTGAACTGCAGACCAATCTGGCTTTCCAGCCTAAAGCCCAGTTTAATTAAGGTTGCAAAAGGCAAATAACATAATTGTATTTTCTTCCAAGGATGCCAAGCAGGCTTACCAGCCACCCTGGCCAGGAAGACTCCAGGCCCAAGAATAAAGAAAACAAGCGATGAATTAGGCACTCCAAACACAAACAGCCTAATTTGTTACACAGACACAGTGATGAGCACAAGCCAAACAAACCCCCAGTCCCTGCCTCTGCATCCGCACCTCACACCAAGCACTGCTGAGCACAACCTAGGAGCTATTCAATTACCTTTAAAATAGTCTTTTGAAGGAAAGCTCACATACAACACTTTCTGCCTCTCCCCATAATTTCACCTTCTCAATATTCATCATCCCACCCTTAAAAAAAACCAAAACAACTAGTTACAGAGAGTATCAGTGACACTATAACCATTCCCAGTGCCTGTGTCTTCTTTGGTCCAGTAGGTTCTCTAACCCGCTGGAACACATGAGAGAGAGCATCCAAGGACTTTGAGATCAAAGAAGTGAAAGACATGCCTACACATATGGAATGAACAGGTATGATGATCTCCATCTATCTCCAGAGACAGCTGCATGAAAGACAGCCTGAGTGCAGCTTCTGGACCAGAGCTAATCCACAGTCCTGCTTCCACCAGACGAGGGCTGGGAATATCCACATGACTTCCAAGCAAACTTGTGCCAATGCACATGCAACTGTAACATGTTTCTGGTGGATATATGACTGCAAACACACAAGACCATATATGTCCATCATCTATAAAACATGAAACCACCTGCTTGCAGTCTGCTTCTTTTTCTGGACACTACTGGGAAAGGTGTTTCATGAGGGATCCAACACAATCTGATCTTACAGGCCTGACAGCTTGATTCCCAGTACATGAAGATATAAATAGAGCATCAAGTCAAGGCTTTCTGTATCTTTCTAGCTCCTCTGGTGTTTGAAGAGCATGGCACTGAGATCCACAGAGGCTGGTCCTCCTTTGCTGGTCTCATTTCCCACTGTTCAAGGTTCCCTGTTGGCTAGGCCTGCAAAATCTCATAGCAGAAGATGACTTTGAACAGGTTGCTTCCTCCATCGGGACTCACAGAGGGACACTCCAGAGACTATGCCATTTCTGGGAATATGCGCTGCCTGCACTGCTCTCCCTTCCTGTAGCAGAGCAATTTCTACAGGCCTGGAATAAGGCATTCAGAATATTTGCTGGACTAGCCCTCCAACCACAGCAGTGGGGAGAGAAAGACAAATACAATCCAGTTTGGAAAGGGAGTAAGACACAGTTGTCTGCTCTAATAGAGGTTTCAGGAGATCCTCTCTTCCTCCCTCTCTACCTGGAGATCTGGAAGAAATTCTGTTCAGCTGTAGTACACATGAACACAAAGCCAGATGTGCCTAAGCTGCCTATTCTAGCCTCCAAACTGGCAGCCTTGGGAGTATACAGGCCACCCTCCACTCAAAAGCACAACAAAGCTGCATTTGCATGGCACTACATGGCTATAACTTTTTTTAACTCCAACTTGGCAAGCCTGCATGAAGTTATTGTCCTGATATGTCAAATCATATTGGGATTTGCCTGTATAGGGCACCCCAACTTGCAAAGTGTAGGCATATCCAGAGATTGCCACGTCCTCCAGCTGCAACTCACACCTATACCTAGGAGGCACCTAGCTGGGTGCACTTACAGCTATGGTAAGATGTACGGCAACTGTGCTATTTCTCCCCCCACCACGTTCAATGCACCATCACAGCTAGCAGCAATATTCTATCTGTACAGTGATGTATCTGGAGAAGCTGGCAAACTAGCCGCTGTTCCTTCTGTAGCATTGCAATTCCCACAATTCTGGCACTGATTTCCCGAAAGATTCATCTGAGAACTTTTTTGCAACCTATCAGAAGGGAAGAAAAAGGCAGGAAAACTCAGCAGCTTCAGAAAAACCACAGAAAAGTCTGTGGCATTCATCATTTTGAAATCTGACGATTTCCATGGTACTCTATCAAGCCCTGATTACTGAGCCTCACAATGCCATTACGCGTATTGCCATGCAATGCTGACTAGGCTGGGGGTACAAGAAACTCAGATCTCAGTGCACTGCCCAAGGCAGACTAATTGCAAAGAAACAGGGATGTGTCCTCAGAGATGCAGTTCACATCAAGCCTGAAAAAAGGTCATACCATCGCATGTCAGAAACACAACGGCAATTTTATTTGCAACATGTTAGTGGGGGAGACTCCAAGCCATTCTGCTTCATGCAAATCAGCAGTGACCCTGTGGGTTTTGGGAAATTGCCTAAGTTTGGGTAGCTTGGCAAAAATACATCAAGCAACAAACAGCAACAGCAGATGACTTTTTAATTTTAATTAGACAGAGTACTAATGTTTTTAAATGCAGCTCAGTGTCATCTTTGAGGAACAAGACTGCTGAACAGAAATTTCTTTACATTCCATTAAATAATGGCAACAAAATGACTGATTAATTATGAAAACTACCTTTTAAAAGCCTTGTGGGTGTAGCACAAAGATAGTTGGATGGTGACTAATTTTCCATATCATTCAATATCTGTAATTTGGATTTAAAATGAGATGAAAACAGAAATTGCCAGACTGTCTGTTTCTCCTTTATAAGGAAGGAGTAGCTAAGTGAAACCCTACCCTAAAATCCATTATGTTCAAGCACTTTATTCTATGCCAGAGCCACTGTCACCAACACTCTTGCAGAAGCTGCTTTGTTTCAAGACAACAGCCATTCAAGCTTAAGAAGTTAATGTTGTAATTCAACAAATCCACAGCTACTTTAAGACACTGCTTGCTATTTATGTATTTCAAACAGAACAGCTTAATCAGATCTAACTGCAAAGTAATGACAGCAAAGCTGCACGCTCACAAATGACAACAGCAGCAAGACTTCACTATGTAGTTGTGGTAAATTACATGGATACTCTGCTGTAATATTTCCTAGGCCCTCTCCTTCCTCTACTGATCATCAGCCTCATTGAAGGCAGAAACAAAACTGCCACTGATCTGCTGGCATCTTCAGAGGTTGCCATCAATACCTAAGACAGACTTAAAAGAGAAAGAAGTCTGCATTGACTAGAAACACCAAGGAAACAGTATCCATGTACTTAGCAACTGCATTTATATACAAATAAACACATCCCCACTCTTTATACATTACCCACGCACCTGGCACATGGTTAATTCCACAGTCTATTACAATTGCACCAGGTTTGATCCATTCACCTTTTACCATTTCAGGTTTACCAGCTGCAACCACCAGGATATCAGCTTTACCAACCTATAAAAAAAGCCAAATAAACAACTCTGTATCACATCGTCAGTGGAAAAACACAGAGCTGCTTCAGCAGCAACTTAGATCAGCTTCAATTGCAGTGAAACTGTGTGCTCACCCATTACCATCGGAGGGATGGAAGGGCATCGTCAGCAATTAAAGGTAGCTAGCAGTTCCTTGGCAAGCACAAATTCCTGCAGCCAGAAATTATGGCCTATTTTCACACTCCTACCCTGAACTATTGCTAGTCAACACTTCACAACTTCCTTTGAATTTCTCCATGATTCTTCAATGGATCACACAGACTACTTTTAGATAAAATTAAAGCCTTCTGCATATTCTTATCTTCCTCCTTTCAAATATCCCTGCATATTCAGCTGCTCTTTTCAACGCTAGAAATATACCCAGCACTCATCAGACAGCAGCCAAGAGCAACCCCTGCACAAAACTCTAAGCAGTACTTCACTTGTGGCACCACTGCTTTGTGGTTTTTAAGTCCAGGACTGTACAACATGCAACTCCAGGAAAAGCTGACTGTAATTCAGCACTAATATTCACTAATATTCAGGAAATTTCACAGATCTGGTCACAAAGCTGGTGTTAGAGACTCTGACTAAAGCTCGTTGTCAGTTCTTGCACTGCTTCATTCATGTTTGCTTAGGAAGCTGCTATTCCTTGGATTTTTTTCTTTTAATCTTCAAGGGAGATTAACTATTTTTAAGATTTCATTAAGAATTAGCACTTCAATTGTTAATCAACCTAATGACAGCCTTATTGAACAGCAACTTAACAGCATGAAGCACTGCAGTGTTTCTGATCTTCCTTGTGAGTTATATTCAAATACACCTACCCTCTTTTCAGCTTTAATACTTGCCTACAGAGCCTGGCAGTGTTGATTGCTCTGTGAAATCCAAGTAGGTGGCAGCACAGCAACACACTATTTCTGTCTCTCTCACTGCTAAAGAGGAAAATGGTACCAACTCCCAGTCATAGAAAATAGACTGGGGAAAAAAAAAAACCTGGAGAAAACATTTGGTCTAGCATTTCCCAGCCATTAAAGCAAAAGACCACCCGGCCTTTCCAGGAAAAAACAAAAAACATATGCTGTCTTGCAGCCACTACTTGAAGATTAGGAAAGGATGATTAAATTCTCAGCACTTGCCCAAAGAAAACAAAAATAATAGTTTTATTGTTATAATTAAAAGCCTCTCATTAAGGGCCAAAAATAATCAGGATTGTACTCCAGCAGAAGTATTTACACCATTATCCAATGAACAAGACTGGGAAACTGTTTCAGATGAAAGACAGTCCAGACCCCATGACTTACAGTAGCAATACACTGAGTAGCAATGTGTAGCAGGCAGCGCTGGCTTGCAGCAGATAACTACAGCCTCATGCATCCATCCTGTCATTACCTCCTCAGCCAGCGTTGAGGTCTTTGAATGGCAAGTGGTTACTGTTGCGTGATTCCAGAGCAGCAGGTCATGCATGGGAGCACCAACGATCTTACTGCGACCAACCACTACAGCTCTTTTCCCCGCAACCTGGATGCCTGCACCACAGAAAGTTAAGAGAAAGTAAAAAATAGGTCATTGTGCATTCTAGTACAAACGAACTCAAATGGCTCCAGAGTCTTTTGGTCAGTTTAAGTCTGGCTGTGGTACTTCAGGACACTATTTTTCTTCTGGGTTGTGTGTGATAGAGAATTGGAGTTGGAAGGGAGGACAGAAGGACCACTTTAAAACTAGCTCTTTTCTTATCTGAAAAGGCAGAGATGAAATGTGGCATCTCAACAAAAGTTTCAACACGAAGCATAGCCTTGCGAGGTGCATAATTTCTCCTCTTATTGAAGACTACTGCACTCATGAATAATGGATGGAAACCTCCTTACCTGTCTGCCTGATAAGTTCCATGCATCCTTTTGGCGTACAGGGAATAAAGCAGTCTCCAAGGTCCCCTCTAGAGAGTTTCCCCGCATTGATGCTACTTAAGCTGTATTTTGAAAGAATAAAGGCCAAGTAAGATTCCCAGCCTCATGATTACTGTTCAAAAGAAAAAAAAAAAAAAGGGAAAAAAAAAAAAGGGTTTCTTTCTGGAGTAGCTGTCATGCTCTCCAGGGGTGAAGTCAGTTTACCCATCTACATCCTTCTCAGGTGCAACAGCATTGGTTATTTTTTCTGTATCGATGGGTTTATCAGAGTCAAGTGGCAGCTGCACTATAAAGCCATGAACAGCAGGGTCTCCATTCAAAGAGGCAATGCACTTGAGGACCTACAAGAAGTAAAGACCAAAAACCTAATGGCCGATAAACTGAAATATGACTGATGCAAAGGAAAAAGCACAATCCTATCTGGATTAAAAGACACGCACAATATGTTTAGTTTTTCCACCCAAGAGTATAAATGACTCACATTTTTTATTTTTAGAAAAATACCTGTTAAAGTTCAAATTTTACATTGTAGTTATTTAGTTTTCTTTTAAAAATAAAAAATCTCAGCAGGTTCCAGTTCTTTTTTCATGAGTTAATATCTATAGGCACACAGTCTTTTTTTATAAAATGAGAGGGCAAATATAAGTTCATCCTTTGAGCTCAAGACCAAAATTATATATTTTTTCATTATTGGCTACATTACTTACGTCAGCTTCTGTTGCTGTGTTTGGCAGTTTTATATGATTGGCACTGATCCCAATCTGCAAATGAGAATACCAACAAATTATCCGATTTCTGAATTGACATCAGAGATTGATCTGGCTATTCTCTCAGTCCAGCCCAGTCACAGCTACATTCTGTCACATTTCCCAGGTCTATCTCCTGTTCCTGTGGCTACAGTCCTATTATTTGGAAATATCATCAATGAAAGAGAAGAAAAGAAATTAGTGCTTTGCCTCCTTAGATTGGTCTATACTTCAACTGTCCTATTCACCTTTTGACATGAAAAACAACATCTTGGCTTAACAGCACACTGCCTCGAAATGCCAGCAGAGAAGATGCCAGCTATTACCTAGGGAAACAGGGGCTCATCTATGTTCCCAGCCCTGCTTTAGCATGTAATGTACCACTTGGTGAGAGATGCAAGACAACTACAGGTACAAGACATTCAGGGAAGATAAGCACATGGCCACAGGTCAGGAAAAACAGAGCATCAGCACTTCAGACACAAGTAATCTAGGAGATGATCACACAAAAAGTGGCACCAACCCACACCGCTGTTACCCCACTTGGCTAAGTGTCAGGTTACACACCTAGATTACTTCCTTCTACCAAAGAATTCAGGCCAACACTGGTTTCTCCAATACGGGCAAAGCTTAGACAAAACTATTTGACTTGCGTCTTTTTTTTCATATTCAGATTTGACCTACTGTAGGAGGGTAAAAAGAAATATTAAGAGTTTGGGCATTACCTCAGCAGCAGCCTTCAGCTTCATATTAATGTAGAGGTTCGAATCATCCCGATTTCCAACCTAAGGATGAACAGACAGTTGAGTCATACTGCAGAATAAAGACTCTGTCACACGCTAAGATGGGCTTTAACCCTTAGCTTCCTTGACTTGCTTTGAGCTACACTAAGGAGACAGAGGTATCCTTGAGTAGCTGTAAAACATACTGATAGAGGCTGTAAGTAGCTGGAGCTAACAGGAAAATGTTCTTTCAAGTAAGAGGCAGCTAAAGACACGTTGTCTGATCTCCTGCATAAACACTATTTACACCTGTTGAAAACCAGTGTTCACTACAGCAGAAAACACTGCCTGACATCTCATCTGAGAAAGTTAAATCTCTAGCTAATTAACATGATCAGCAGGTGCTGATAACATCCAATTATCTAATTAAGGCTTTCAGAAATGTTGGGCCTCTTTGATACCCAGGAATCTTAATTTTATGCACATATGTGTGCCTTGATGGAGAGATTTCTTTCACTGCTGTTTTGTACTTTGAGAATTTTCCTGCCAAAGAAAAACCAAGAAAACAAGAACAAAGTGATGCACAAAGAGAAAGCAGCAAGTGGAACAAATGCCTGTAGTTTTTGGCAGTATTGGGTGATTACAGCACAACTGCAATTCAGAAGACTGCTTGCAACATCCAGTATGTTTTGTTAAGGGTAATACTCCTTGTAACCATAAGAAAATGAGAGGCAAATAAGGAAAAACTGATAAGCAAACTCTTGAAGCCCCATTCTCTGGTACTTGGTAGCTATCCCTGGTTCTCACACAGACTACAAGCTGCAGGGGTGACTGCATTACCTGATCACCCAGCATAGACTGGTTCTTCTTCCCTACGGTTGGACAAAGGGGCTGTCTCCCCTTTAAAGTCTGCTGGGTTTAGGAAAAGGTATGTCTCATACAGGGCAGAAAAGAAGGAAGAGAGCAGGCATCAGGAGATGTCAGCAAACAGACCACATATATTGTGCAAAAGAGAACATTCCTGACTACAGGACAAAAAATAAAAATTAACTGACTTACTCTTTGAGCTCAGAGAACACCAGATACCTCCCAAGAAAAGAGCACATATTGGGCGGGGTGCTACATATCAGAAACAGCTAATTTTCCTGACTTCACTGAAAAATAAACAGCTGAGAATATCCGTATTAGGAGATGAACTCCAAGCCCAGACTGTTTGGTAGCTTACAAAAGTGTCAGAGAGCCAAAGAGCAAATAGGTTGTAAAGGACTCTGAGACAACTCAGGTTTGAAGAGAACACAGGCAAACTAAGAAAAAAAACCAGGAATGCTACCAGACAGCAATTTTTGAACACAGTTTACAAAGTCAGCAGTTCGGCAACTTCCATCAAAGCATCCCTTACTACATTTTAAATAGAAGACCTTCCTCCTTCGTTCTAAATACCTGAAGACAAGTCTTCTGTAGAGATGATCTTCTTAAAGGTAATGGAAAAGAAAACCAGAAAAAAACCAAACCACAAATTTGTTCCTGGCATTGAAGAGGAGCGTGGTCTTTGTGTACTATAGTGGTCTTAGCATTGGAATCCAGAGACAGGCACCAGGAGCCCAAAATACTGAATAAGGACAGAAGCCACTTCTCTAAGCAGCCACTTTCAGTCCATCAATTCTTTATGGCCACACAGTTCCTTCCTGTTATGTGACACTTGCTACTGCAAGTCACCTTCTGATCTAAGCACAAAGGTTTTCATTTTTTATTAGCTGCAAGGAAAAAAAAAAAATCACCTTAATCCTGCCAAACACAGGTCAAAACCCTGTAGTGATGAGAACTTACTATTGCTTTTTTTCCTCCACAACCGTTTCTGTGTAGACTCTAGCACTTACTCACACTTCTGACAGACATCAAATTCAGCAATGGGATTTTGTTCCATTCCCTGCACTCAAAGTCTTCTTGGCCAAAGACGGTTTTGGTTGGTTACTTTTTTTCCCCCCACCTCCCTTCTCTCTCCATGTTCTGATGTAAAAGCAGACCAAATCCCTTAATAAACATCCCATTTCCAAGACTTCTGTATAAACGCATCTCTGAAAGTTGACAGGCTTTGGGGCTCACACAAATGCAGAGACTTGGAATAGAGTCTACAAGCACTGCCTCCTCTTTATAGGCAAGAAGCCTACTTTCACCATTTCACAAACATAACACTCAGAGAACTGCAAGGGTGTGATGAAAGAAAAAAAAAAACCAACCCCAAAACCCCAAAATGTTTCCGGGCACCCGTACTTGAGAAGACATCACAGAACTGTGTTACCATCCCACAGGGAACTCTGCTTTTCTCTCCTTATAAAATATTACTATTGCAAGGCAGCTTTGATGAAGCTTATCAGCTGTACACTTACCATTGCAAAGCAACACAGATTTTCTGTAGTTGTCATTAGAGAAAACAATACCTGCAAAATTGCGAGTCCTGGTCTGAAGCCTGGAAATTTCTCTTTCATCTCAACAACTTGCTTCTTTAGTCTCTCTCTCACTTGTCTGAAGAGGGGGAAAAAAAAAAAAACACAAGTAGAAGTTAACCAAGGGGCTGAATTCTCATACAGTGATAAGTCAGGAGTTGAAAAGATGACAGATGGGCAGACTGGCAAACACTTACTTATGCCTTGAGTACACAAGTCCCAGCAACCTCCAAATATGATTAATGTCCATAAATCAGTAAGACACTTTAGAAGTTTCATTCAAACTTATTTAAAATATTTTTTTCTTAAGTCCACATTGTGCTTCTTCACCCTCCTCTTCATGGTCTCATAGGATACAAGGGTAAAAAAAAGTACAAAAGTACAAAAAATGTACATGGAAATTCCTGGGATTTCAAACTCCCTACTCAAAAGCCAAGCCTCTTTCCACATACGCCATACCAAATCTACCTGTCTTCCACAGGCACCAGTCAACACTCTCACACATGCTGTCCTGCTAAAGGATGATGAATCTACAATGGTAAAACTCTGGAAAATAGCTAAACAAACAGGAGGTACTGTCCTTGGTTTTTGGCTGGGATAGAGTTAATTTTCTTCCTAGTAGCTGGTATAGTGCTGTGTTTGGGATTAAGTATGAGAATAATGTTGATAACGCACTGATGTTTTAGTTGATGCTAAGTAGTGCTTACACTAAGTCAAGGACTTTTCAGCTTCTCATGCTCTACCGACTGACAAGGCTGGAGATGCACAAGAAGCTGGGAGGGGACACAGCCAGGACAGCTGACCCAAACCGGCCAAAGGGATATTCCATACCATATGACGTCATGCTCAGTATATAAACTAGGGGAAAGCTGGCCAGGGGTCTGCTGCTCGGGAACTGGCTGGGCATCGGTTGGTGGGTGGTGAGCAACTGCATTGTGCATCACTTATTTTGTTTATTATTTTATCATTATTATTATTTTCCTTCCTTTTCTGTCCTACTAAACTGTCTTCATCTCAACCCACAAATCTTACTTTCCCCCCCTCAGCCTTATTCTCTCCCCCATCCCACTGGGCAGGGGAGTGAGCAAACGGCTACATGGTGTTTAGCTGCCTGCCAGGTTAAACCACGACAGATACCCAAAGATACACCTCTTATACAGTGAGCAAAATTAGCTAAACCCTGGTACACAGCTCAGGTCAACTCTTCAGTGAAGACAAGTTTAAGGATACAACTATTAAAACAAAACTTTGAAATGGAAGCATGAGAGGATTCACTGATTAGTGTATCTAGCTCAGATGTCAACTCATACCCAGTTTACTATGCAATGTTTTAGAGATAATGAGTACCCATCACTGATAAATTAGCCGCAGACAGCTCAAAAGCCACTGTCACCACCCTCCCCAGCCTTGCACTCTTCTCTAATTTCTCAATCACTGTCTGGCCCCATGTGCATGATCCTTCACTAGGGAAGGTGGTGGGGAAGAGGTCCTGGTGCCAGGCCCAACTGCTCTTTCGAATCTGAAATTCTGCCAAAAGCCTGGGTGCAGCCCCAGCACCACGGCTCTGTCTCCTCACCAGAGGCCGTCGGGATTCAGAGAGAAGAACTGACCAGTCGTGCCCGTCTCATGGGCTCACGGTGCTAGAAGGAGGCTGTGGCACTTCACTGCAAATGCAGGAGATACTCACTCAGAAGCAAAAGCCAGGTAAGCAAACCTCACAGGACAACAGAGGTTTGACAGGTCTGTCCTCTTCCATGTGATCTCCAGCCCGTGTTCCACCCACTATTCTCAAAGACATGAGAAGGGGCTACCATCATGCTTAGCAAATCCACCTTGCTCCAAACACCCTACCATTTAAAACACAGATAGTCTCCTTGTGCTCATCTACCCTCAAATCAGTATCACAAGGTCTACTACTTCCCAAGTGGAACCAGACTTCCCAGACGGGAGGAGGTGCTGTTGATCCCAGTTCATTAAAAATGCAAACAGCAAGGGTACGGGGACAGAGTAAGTAGCTGATGCCAGCTGGAAGGCTGCGATTCCAGGATGACAAATAGCCAGTGAAGCCAACTCTACCCTGCAATGATGAGCTCCAAATCAGAAATGCCAGAGGCAAGAAGAAAGGGAAATGGGAGCAGCACATGGCTTTGCTGCGACCCAGCAGCACAGATGCCAGGGGACGGTCGCAGCTGGCCCAACCAGAAGCAGCCCTGAGGCTGTTCTAAGTCCCATCTCAGGAGAATCACGCAGCCTCCTGCTCTGTCCCAAACCATGCATCTCTCCTGCTGCATCCCAAATCACACAGTCAGAGCTCCGCTGCACCTTAGGAGCGGGTTCAGGGTATTTATAGGTGTTTACGTCTGGCCAAGCTGTTCAAAGTCTCTTAACGAGCTTTGGTAAAAGAGGTTGTTTTCAACCTTACTTAAGAAATAGTAGTTCCTAGGACTCCTTTAGCTATCACCTCTGTAAAAGACTTGACACTAAGACTGGCTGATGACTTCAGAAAACAGTGTCATAGCAAGTCTTGTCCTAGCAATTTGTGATGCTGAAGTGACAAAAGTTCATCTGCTGGGTTGCAAAGCACCAACTCCCTCTCCTTACACTCCAGCTGTAAGCCCCTACGGAAGGCACCAAATTTACAACTGCAGATACAACAGGGCCTAGGCTCATGAGCTCAAGAATATCGTAGTGATCTCAAGGAGCATCAGAAACCCACAGTGTGTGGCCTCTGAGTGGGTGCTGCGGGCCAGTTCTTTGAGGGAGCTATTTCTGAGAACAGCCTCTGATGTTCCAGTCAGGAAGGCACAGCACTGGTTTGTGGCCTGCAAACAAAAAGAAATGCAAACAAACGTGAAACATATCATAATTTATGACGCAGTAAAGCCCTCATAAGGGACAGTCAACTGGAAAGGGTCTCAGGTCTGGGTTTTTCTTTTAATCCAAAGTCTTCTCAGTGGAGGAGAACCAGGCCCACCCAAGCGTCTAGTTTCCCTCTGTCCTCTGTGAAGCAGGGTTGTCGCGTACTTTCACCCCCAGCAGGCATGAATGTTCACACATTACATTGCTGTCATTTTCTGTAATTAGGCACTAGCTCACTTCCCCTTCAGCTATAGAAGAAAGGTAACACGCAGAAGCACCTGAAGCGGTGCTGGCAGAGCTGATTTGCTTTAGGAGCCTTATATCAAGAAATCACTTCTTAGACAGCCACCTAGTGTTAACTACCACTGCTCTCTCCTTACCAGAAAAGCCACAGGTGCAAAGGTTTGAGAGAAAAAAAAAAAAAAAAAAAAATTAAAAATCCTTGTTTTAACTCTGCAGACTTAAAAATACATTACTAAATAAACTTTCCAAGCCAGCAGCTATTTAGTGATAGTTTGCAAAATTCTATTGTGGACTTCAGGTCTTCACAAAGATAGAAGTTGATGTTGATAAATCAACAACATTTTTTATTAGCTGTATGAAAACACTTTTAAGTCTTCAAACATAAATTTGCAATTGTACATGGCTGTTCCTCCAAAAGCCTTCCCTCTGACACTAAGACCCCTCCTGTGCCCACGCGCTCTTCCACAAACAAACTCACACTGCAAACAAGGGTCCAGGGTCCACAGGTTAAGGACAGCACACGGCTCTAAGCACACAGTGCAAAAGCCAGCTCCAAAGATTAAAAAAACCTGTCAGCCTTTCCTTCTCTAGACTGCAACAGTGAACTGAATTTAAATTTATTAAGTGAATTTCCCAGAACAGCAGAGAACAAACCACACTCCTCCAGCTCTGCTGTAAATGGAGACAGACGCACAGCTCCGCTGCTAGTGCCTCCTCAGGCAGACCCCACCACTGCACCTACGAGATTACGTACACGCAATGGCTCGGGTGGCTGTGGTACAAGCATGCACATCACCATATTGAAGATGACCCCAGGCTGTGTTTCTGACCCTTCTCTGGGTAATAGGGCCCTGGGTCTATGTGAATACTGACAAATGTATGACCTGGCAAATACCTCCTTCAGAGACAATGATGCTCTAGAAGACGCCTGCCCCAAAGAGGAGGGTTTGGCCTCATTGCCTGGATCACGGATTTCCCAAAAGTTTCAGAAAAGTGTATCAGAAATGCTCTTGCTGCAGCCCTCCAGAAATGGCTGTATAAGGCTGATGGTCCTCCCCAGGTCCTGCACTATCTTGGTCAGGGCTGTTGCCCCTCTAGCCATTCCTCCTTAGAGCCTCAGCACTGCTCTGCTCACTTTCTGTTGCCCCCATGAGAAGAAAGGAAACTGGAGAAGGGGAAGCTTGTCTCTCCACACTGCAAAGCTAGGACACGGTGCCGTGGAGGTAACAGGACAACTGCTTTATCTTCAAATACCATGAAAAGGCTGCAAGCAAGCATGAAACTAAACATCCTACTGGCACCCCAAAGAAGAGACAGAAAGGAGCCTCTCCTGGGGGGAGTCACAGGTTGGCTGTCCCAATGGACTGGCACTGGGATGGGAACTGCCTTGGGAAAGTCTATCTGAACGCTGCTGGTAATTCAACAGATGGCTCCAGTTGAGGGATGACACTGTTTAGAGAGCAGAGCTGGAATCTCTTCACAAGTCTCCTGCTCTACCACTGCATGATCTTGACACACTGTCATTATCTCACAGGGGAACTGCCTGCTTCTTTCTACGAATTCCACACTCCCACAGTTTTTAACCACTCTTTTGGTTGTGTCAGCTCAAATACTTGTTCCGAACACACTTCAGGCCAGATAAATACATGAAGATGCTTTTGCTTTTTTATAGGCTTTTTTGTCATGTCCAGAACACTAGCCCAACGAGGGCCACAAAACAGCAGAGCTGAAGAAGAAATCATCTGTAGGGGATGGGATAGACAGCATTTGAGGAACTTCTCAAATGTCGCCAGCTGCCAACGGAACAACAGAGTTTAAGTTTCACATAAAGCCGAATCTTTAAAACTTACACAGAAGAGTTTACCCCAAACATGAGTTACAATACCATGAACTGGCATGACCAGCTTCCCATGGTGCAACGTCAATCACACGAATCAGGTCTGCATCCCAAAATGGCTACCACAACAGCCAACTATCAGGTGATTTAATCGGAGGACAATGTAACAGAAATAGATGAAGACTCAAACCACATTTGTGGGGCTGCAAGCACTTCAGACAATACTCTAGGCCATATTTACAATGGTCTGTCTTCACAAAGAGTGATATTAAGATTTTTGTCCTTCCAAGAAGGCGACACAGCAGTCCCCTACACGTTCTTTCCCTTAGGACTCCCCCTTCCCATGTAACCTGGTGCTGATGTGCACAGATGACAGCACTGAGGCCCTGTTGTCCACCAGACGACGTCTTCTCCTAGCTTATAACCTCTTTGGAGCAGGGTCCCATTTTTTTAATTCTGTCTCTGTACAGCACCTAACACAAGGTGTTCTTGCTCATATTTGGGGCTGTTCGGTGACACTGAGCGATACTGGACCACACAGTTCACTTTAACTTCGCACATACGCAGTGTGGTACCCCTCAGTGCATGCCTGAAACATTCTGGGTACGATCTGGTAAATGAGATCTCACAGATCGGGGAATTCTTTCAATTCAAACTAGATTTACCTGGAGTTTCAATAGGATCTCCAAAAAATGTTTGAGGCCTCGTCTGAACAAGCTGAAGAGTTGTCTTTACCACACTGTTACCTCCAGTTATAAGCCAAGCCTGATCATCGCTATATCCAGTACTTTAACGGTACTTTAAACTCAAAGCATTACCTGGCTCATCCCTAGGGGCTGGGAGAGGTATTAAGTCTTCCCTGCCATCACAACTCATCAGCCACTCATCCTGACCAGGAATGTTGGTCCATTCCTGGTGCTATCAACCAATTCAGGCCAAGCCAGCCGTTTCCAAACCTGGGCTATTTCAGATGATAACAACTGAACACACCGCTCACTGCAGCGGACATAAGCTGTAAAGAAGAATCACTACAATGTTTTGCTCTGAGTATCTATTTCAAACACAGAAACAGAGTATTTTTATTTTAAGGGAATACTAGTAATAAAAAAAAAAGTTGAGAATACTGTATTTTGATTCCCTCCAATCCTCCATATTCTGCATACTGAAAGCACTGTTTCTCTGCCTCTTATTAGTCATTTGTTTATTGTACCGTTACAACATAACCACATTTACTATCCTCACAGGTAATATTCAAAGCCACTGAAAACATCTATTTTCCTTTGTACTTCTTCTGAGCCTTCCAAGACTTTCTAGGTGTGAAATAGCTTTATCTCCTCGTCAAGTTTTCCTTATTTATAGAGACAAGTAAGCTCGCTCTCTCAAAGTATTTATTCTCCTTACATGTTTCACAAAAATAAGAATGCCACTATCTACCTGATTTTTGTTTAAATAACTGGCATGATGCTGAATTAGGTATTTTTTTCACCTCTCTTTGGGGAAGGGGTGGCAGGAGAAGAAAGTTCACAATACTTACGCGTTTTGATTTAAAACATACACAGAAACTCAGAATTATGTAGCTGGAACACTACTTGATTGATTCACCTAATTTGTTAATATTTGACTGACTTGCAAACACTTTTCTCGATTAAAGGATAAAGTAACAAAAAACGCCCCCTACAAGATAGTAACTGAAAAGATTTTGCAGCTGATGTAAAGTCAGAAACACCCCCTTTCTACAACAGGCAATTCAGTTGAAAATTCCTAGAAAAACCACATGCCTATCGCTGCTTCTGCTGCTGCCAGACTCTTGGCCTGAAAGTGAACTCTGGACAGTAAGAATCCTCTGGACCAGCACTTCTCTGGAGGGTCTGGAAGAAAGGGACAGGTATCTGCAGGGCGGATAGCCCATTTCCTCATGCCTCCTTCAAGGAAAGGAAGGAAAAAGCAGAACTACGTAAGGCCCATTCCCGTGGAGCACACGATGGGTTTGCTACACTGGACATAAATACAGCAGAAATAAAAGAACTGAAGGAAGACAGCTGTACAGCTGCAATTATTTTTCCATTTTGTGTTGTCTTCAGGTCAAGATTTGATGCCTTTGGAAGACAGGCTTCAGCCAAACACTTTAGAGATGTGCTGGAAACTAAGCAATCCTTTCTCCTGTATGTGTCTACTAAAAGCTTATGCCTCTTCCAAGGTATTTGCACATCACGAAGGTCATCATATCTGAAAACAGCTGCTACTATACAGAAAACAAACAAATAAAAAATCTCACCACTGTATCTACAAATTTAAAGAAAGTAAGTAATGCAATATGCACTGCCAAGGAAGCTAGAAGTTTTCAGGTGAATGCTCAGAACACCTTCAAAACACACTCATTGTACCCAAGCTAGCATCTTTCCAGATTTCCAGTCACTCTAAAATTGCAACAACGCGTAGCTTGAAAGGACCTACTACACTTCAGGGGCACTTTCTATGCCAGAAAAAGGAAACCTGCAACAGCAAATCACTAAGTACCGCCAAGACCACACATAGGCATTGCAGAGCACGCTGGCTTTAAGACTGCCAAAAGCATAATGTGTAATGAAGCACACAAGACTGAGAGACTGCAATACCCAAGCGGTACTGGCCCAAAAATTACCAGGTAAAAAATACGCAAGCAGCCTTTCATCATGGATATTCAGATTGAAGACACATTAGGCCTACTTTTCAGACATGCTCCACTATCTGTTAGATGTAGATGTGTCGTACATAGCAATACCTAAGATCAGGTCTAACAACTTTTCTGAGACTTTAGACCATTTCAAATTTACACTTTCTGTCCAAATTCCCTGGTTACAGAGAGGAGGTACGCAACAAACCTACCTAACCAAACCCTGTTTGCATAGATATAACAGAAGTGTTACCCTTTGCTAAACACTTCATTTTGCTAGGGTTAGGGAAATTAATTTAGCTTTCTTACTGGATATGTATGTACAGCAGCAGTAGGAAAAATAAGCAAACTAAAAGACACAATGCAGGGTCACCTACACTCAGAGCTTGCCAGCTAAGTAAAAGCTGAAAAGCGCAAGAAAGCCTTTTCCTTTCGGGTCTGCCAAATCTTTCAAATACCTTTGGCAGGACACCTGTGAACATTCATCTTGACATTATCCAATACATGGATTAATTTATCTTGCTTTAAAAAGGAGTGACCAAGGCCTGTACAGATGAACACAGAGACCATACCTAAAGCACTGCTTCCAAACTCCTGCTCATGAAGCATCCTAACAGCACTGCTTAAATACACAAAAACTGTAAGTCAGCTAGCCATTTCACACCTGCCTGGGCGCTCATCTCAGCACAGAGATGCTGAGCGATCACAAGCCGCTCTGCAGGGCTGATGCTGGACCAAGCAGACACACTGGCTGGGTTTCTGGGGGGCAATGCAGCCATGACAGCACTTCAGGTTCTTCTGAAGATCTTTAATACTACCTTCATTTAATAACCCCCACCGTTTCCAGCCAGGAAGAAGTGAGCTTTGAACGCAACGTAGTGAAAAAGCTTTAGGGAGTCTTCAAACCTGCTTCGCCCCAGCAGAGCCGGAGCAAAGGCCACCACAGCCCATTCCCCCGGCCAGCAGGGCTGGGTCCCCCGGGGCCCCCCCCAGCCGCACCGGTTTCCTCCCCGATCGCGGCTATCCCGCGGGGTAAAAATCCTCGCGGCTCCCCACAGATTCTCCCCGCCCGAGGAAACTCCCGCCCTGCGCAGCGCTGGGC